>NC_056732.1:561340431-561640431 GCF_019279795.1 Protopterus annectens
AGATGTTTTGGAGAGAAAAGAGTGCTATGCTGTGAAGTGCTATGACACAACAGCTGTGTTGACTGTGAATATAAGCAAGGGTGGACTACAAGAAACTGACAAGGAGAATAAGAAGTGAATGTTGCTTTAATCAGAGAGTGCTCTATTGGTGTAAAACAAGCAGAATGTCTTGACTCCAAAGAATAATCTAGTACAGCTGTGGTAATAAATACTGAATATATTAAAAATGTAGTTTTTTCTCACTGACATTCTTAATAATTGTCTGTGAAACAGTGATGTAATATAGCACACATAATAAGGAGAAAAATGTAGACATTTTAAACTTCCTGCATGCAAGAGTGGTCTTTTTTAAAATTAATTTGCATTTTATGTAAATGTATGCACTAATCTATTTGGTAAGGTACAAAGGTGCTTAAAACTGAAAGTAGGTATCACTTATATGTGGAACTTTGGTAGTATACTATGGTTGTGGGTTCACTCCATGTTAAAGTAAAGGACAAGCTAGTAAGATGGAGATTGGTGGCAATCATTGCCAGTTTCAATTATATTAGCAAGCAATGATGACTGAGAGGGTGGACATTAGAGATAAATAATGGAGTATATAGCAGTGTCCTGATCCCCCAGAAGGTCTGTTCTTGCCAAGTAATGATTGCTATGGAAGGCATTAGTGATTTAAAATGGCCTGTGTAATATAGTTATTTTGATATATTTTGTGTAATTTTTTAAGTATTTTTCTCAGAAGAAGTAGTCCATGACACTGGTTTTGTTTCTAGTATAAAATATACTAGATAACCACCTTACAGGTGAATAAGGAAGTAAAGAGCTTTAAGTCTTTTTTGTCCCAAACAGTCGCATTGGTAATTACTCTTTGGTTTCAGAGTTATTCTGGGTTCACCACCTCAGGAAGGGACAGTGATATCTCAAGTGAAGAAGAAGATAAAGAGGTGCAACAACATATTATCTCAGTACTTGAAATTAACTTTACTGGAACAGTAAGCATACTAGTCCACGTATTGTTGCTACAATGAACCAAAGTTTTAGATCTATATTTCCTAAAAGGCTGAACTTATTTTTAATATTAGATTAGTATAAATGGATTCTGCAGGAGAATAAATATTGAATTGGATATAATTGTAGAAATAAAGAAAAATGAGATTATAGACTCAATTGCAATTTTGCTGGGATTAAAAGGTAAATATGCAAAGTTTTATAACTTGATGTATAATTAACATCTAACCAATTATAATTTGAAAAATTACTACTTTAGCATATGTTTCTAAAGCTGAAATATCAATAGCCCCCCCCCCCATTCCCATGGCCCCTGATGATGGCATAGAGCAATTCTATGTTTGGGAATCAAATCAAATTAAGAAATACGTTCTTTTTTTTTAAGTTAAGTTAGAGCTTGTCTGATACAAATAATTTTGGTAATAGAATAGATATAATTTGAAATTACACTAGATATAATATTTAAAATTATTTCATAATTTGTTTATTTTGTTTCTTCGATAGTATTTTTAATAATAATACCTAAGCATGTTAAGGATATAGATTCTTCAAAAATAGCATTACGTTCTTTTATTTGGAAGTTTTTCTTTTTATTTATTAAACAAAATTCTGATTTTGTATTATTAAAGTGAGTGAAAAACAATTATTTAAACAGTAATTTGGAAGTTGCAATTTTTCATACTGTGGTTTTAAAACCGTGTTTTTAAATTGTATGGGTCACTTTATGAAATATTGCATTAGTTAAGTACATGTCACTTACAAAAGGAAGTGATGACTTTAAATGATTTGATTAGAGTGCATTGAAATTGTTACAATGTCAGCAGTTAAAGCTATGTACATTTAATTAACGTATCAGTTTCTGAAGAGAAAGGTTTTAGTTTGACATAAGCTTTATTATTTTATGCACACACACACACACACACTATATATATATATATATATATATATATATATATATATATATATACACATATATATATATGAGAAATGAATTGTTAAGGAAAATCCATCATATCACTTGATGTTTTAAATAAATAATTCCAATTTAAAGAATCCAAAGTTTTTTTTCAATATCCTGATTACTAAAAAGTGCTTCTTAATCATTAATACCTAGAAAATCTATAGGAGTTATTATTCTTTTTATAATGTCATTGGTCTGTCCATAAAGAAACTAGTCTGATCTATATTAATTAATTGAGGTATACATTTTTTAAACGTGTTTACTAAAACAGACATAAAAATTATAATCAGTATTTAAACATGAAAAAACAAATCTGAGGACTTTTATTCTTGTTCTCTTAACATAATTCTATTGTATGTTTCCTAGCCCTGTCAGTCCTATTTCCTTCCTCTTCCTCGTGATAGTTTAGTTATTCCTCCCCTGAGCTGCGCTACCATCTTTAGATACTTAGACCATCTGCTCCCCCTCCAGATTTCCTACCTTACTGATAGTTTTCTTTCCTGATAGCAACAGATAGCAGCTCCACAGGGGTCTATATTATAATCGCGAAAGCTGTCCTTCGCGAATACATGTTCATTGACACATAAACATTGAAGAACGAGAACAGCAAAGTACCAACAGAGCGAAATGGAGAACGCTGAATGCATTTCCAAAAGTAACAGCGCCATACAGGTAAGGTAAACCTAACTGTACAAACCTTACCTAAAACACTTTTTCAAACGTCCCCTGCACCTTCCACACCCCCTACTTATATATACCAACTCCAAGATCGCACTACAGTGGGGTAAAGGATTCATTTCCTCATCCCCATGATCACCCTGCTGGCCAAGAAAATCCATTCAGCATTCTCCATTGCACTCTTTTGGTACTTCGCTGTTCTTGTTCTTCGATGTTTATGTGTTGATGAACATGTATTCGCAAAAGACAGCTTTCGCAATTGTAATATAGACCCACTCCACAGTTGGTTTCAACCTGCTCCATTCACCCTTGCTGCGCTTGGGCTCACTCAGCTCTCCTGTCCTACCCCCATTCCCACCCACCCCCACATCAATTACATTTATACTTACTCTAGCACCTCCCCCTAACCCACCACCCAATTATCCCCCTACATTTCCCCTCTCATTATACAAATAGCCACACCTCTCCACTTCCACTCACATTACACCAAGATCCACACCTCCAACCAAACCCACATATACCCAACATCTTAACTCACCTCATCATTAGCCTAGCAGTACAACCTCTTCTCCACCACCACATGTCAATATTGCACACTAATTCTCACTCCTTTAGTCACCCACATCTTATACTACAATGTCCATTTCTACTATCACTATTCTACTTACCTTGTTACTCTCTTTCAATATCCTACTACATCTAACCTCTCTACATCATTCTTCTATCTCTCCTTTCCACTGCCCATTATCCTCTCACCCCATAGAGTCTAAACACACCACTTCCTTCTCACAAATTTCAGCCAGCCTTTACAACACAAGCATATTATTATGTTCCAGGGAAAAAATCCTCCCCCACCATCACCACAAAAATAATACTTTCTCTCTAAATTATCCAATCAAAGTAAAACAGAAACTGGAATACACTACTGTCCCATATCCTGTAACAAACCTATCGCTATGTGGAGACATACATCCCAACCCAGGTCCCATCTCCTCTCCTCTGCAACCCCCCCCCCCAACTCCCACAAATCAATAAACTTCACTACAATTAACCTACAAAGCATCATAAATAAAATACCTGACTTCCATGCATGGAAAGCCCACAACAAACCCAATATTATTGCCACAATTGAAACATGTCTAAACCCCGAAATTAAGGACACAGAATTTCTACAGATTTTGCCTGTATTAGGGCCGACAGACCCTAAAAAAAGGTAGAGGCATCTCTCAGATATACCCTGTGACTTTCACTATTGTCCCATATACAAAACCCATCCCACAGTTCTCCACAGCCAAACTTCTAGTTTCTTTCCTTAAAATGAATAACTGCAAAAACCTCTGTGTGATAGTCGTTTACATTCCCCAGGTATTAAGATTTCAGTTCTTGAGGAAATCCTAGCCTGGGCATCTACTAACATAAAAAAAATGAGACTATCCTGCTGGGAGACATAAATATCAACTGGCTAGATATATCCCCACATCAGTCTAACTGCAATATACAAGTTCACCCAGCTAGTTAACACCATAACCAGGCCTAATAAAATTCATACTAATGACTCAATCCTAGACTGGATTTTAATGTCCAACTCAAATAAGATCACATCCACTGGTACACTATCCAACAGTATAAGTGACAACCTTACTGGCCTTTATACAAAGTGAATGTACCACAACAATTAATAAACATCAGTACAGGGTTACCAAAGATGAATCCCAGTTCCGTCCATCTAGCTTTAATCAAAGGTTGCTTCGCATCAACTGGGATACACTAAATTCACTTCCCCTTGATGAGGCAGTTGAGTTCTTCAACTCAACCTTCCTCAGCATACTAAACAATCTCACTTCCCTTACAGAAAAGAGAGTAAAGACCAACCATGCCAGTTGGCTAACAAGATCCACTAAGGATCTCATGAAATGCAGGAGTATCATGGAAAATCTGGCAAAAAAAAACAAAAACCCATGTAACCTCGCCCAATACAAGCAGCTCTGAAACCAGGTTAAGCACCTACTACTACAAAACAAAAAAAGAACACTACCTTACATTACAAACTCAACACAAGAAAAACCCAAGGAAATTCTGGAGCTCTCTCAACTTTTTATTAAACCCAAGCTCTAGTAATAATCCTTGCCCAAACCCAAATAAAACACCAATTGAAATTGCTGCAACCTTCAACTCCTATTTCATAGATACTGCAGCCAATCTAACCGCTACCTTTCTCAACACCAACTTGTCCACCACAGACCTCTACACAGCTAACACCAGTGAACCCCCTATTCCCAACTTTACTCTGTCACCTATACCCACCTCGACTATAAAAAATTGCTTCTAAAACTCAAACCATGCACAAATACCCCTGACAATATACCCGCCTAATGCCTGCAAATCTCAACCAACTCAATCACTTACCCTATCAGCATACTTCTCAACAGATCTGTCCAAGAATCCTATATGCCCATCATCTGGAAATAAGCTTATATCCTCCCTCTTACACAAGGAGTGCCCCAACATAGATGCCACCAACTTCCTCCCTATTGCTATACTATCACCCATCTCTCAGATTCTGGAAACATGTAATCATTTTCAACTTCTTTACCATCTGACTCACAACCACATCTTCTCCCCCACTCAACTTGTCTTTAGGGCAGGGCATAGTACTTCCACTGTGCTCATATCCCTCATGGACACTGTCAACTGAGCCCATGACGCTGGTAAAATCATATCTTCACTATCTCTTGAGCTTTCTAAAGCTTTTGATACTGTATCCCACTCTCTCCTTCTAACAAAACTCCTCACCTCAAACTCTAAACTGGTTCACTAATTACCTCACTAACAGGCAACAATCAACTAAATGGCAGAACTCTTACTCCCCTTTCCTAAACACCACCACTGGTATTTCTCAAGCTCCATTTTAGGCCCACTTCTGTTTAGCACATTTATCAATAACTTCCACAGTGCACTCTCTCAAGGCTCAGTCATCGAGTATGCAGATGACTCTACTATCATCTTCACTGCAAACAATTCCTCAGAACTACATCAACTCACCCAAAATGCCCTCGACTCCACTGAAATTTGGATGTCTAATAATCATCTTGCCCTGAATCCCAACAAAACCAAACTAGCAATCTTTGCCCCCCAGAAGTCCACAGCCCTACAAAAAGACAACTTTACCATTCAATCCCTAATGGTACCACCATCGACATTGTACCTAGCACAAAACTCCTAGGTGTCATCATAGACGAAAACCTCATATTCGACCTGCACATCCAGTCCAATGTCAAAAAGACATCAAAAGCTTGGCACTCTCTGCTGACACAACCATCTACTCAGTGCATCAGCCCGACTTCCCTTGCCTTTTCTTTTCTATTACCCTCTCTTTTATATGGTGCCCCCTTCCTCACCAACATTCAGTCCTCTCTAAAGTCCAAACTAGACTCATGCTACAACAAAATTGCTAAGTTTGTAACTAGTGCCTCCTACTCATCCCACCACTGCTTATCATTAGGCATCCTAGAATGGCTTGAATACCTCAACTATCTCACCTTTATTCAAATAACTATAGCTCACAATCTACTCATAATCCATCCATGTGCCTTGCTCTATCTTCTATGCTTACTTTATACCATCCTAACAGACAACTCTGATCCAGCAACTAACTGCTCGTAAATGTAGAAAAACCCAAACTTTTGGCTGGCCAGATGTTTTACTCTTTTACCATCGCAAAACTTTGGAACTCCCTCCCCCCAACACTTAGATCCACCCGCTCAGTAACCCTCTTCAAGACATCTCTGAAACAATACCTCTGCTCATCTTGGCTGTGCACACATGGTAACACCGCATCTCATATAACATAATGTCAACCATCACAACTAGTCTCACCTCCACACTACTACTCTGGCATCCTCCTTTCACATCCACCTGTACTTTTACTTACTCTGCCTCTCCATTCTGTCCACTTCCTTCTTCTACTAACCCTCATTGTCCTTCCATTGACCTCTCCTGTCTACTTCCTTCTCTTCCTAACCCTTATAGATCTACCATTGAACCAGGTGAAACATTCAAGTACTCTTGCAGCCTACCTTAATATCATACCACCACTTATATCTGCAACAATATCCACCGACTTTGCTTATTCCTGCAACAGAACTCATACAGCATATCGCTCAGCTATTACACCTCCTAAACGTGTGAAAAGTACCTAGACTCTAATTAATTCCTATATCTGCTTTGCACCCACTGCATGATGTGTCCTATTTAAATTTTGCTACCTGAAAAGTACTCATATGGAATGTTCTCATGTATATCTTCTGTATTGCTTGCATAATATCTTTGATTTGAGAATGGTTACTTATGTACTGTTTTTTCACCAACTGTATAAGCTGCCAAAATGTCTTATATGTGGAACTTTTCTCCCTGGGACTCCACTGAAAATGGGTATTTATGGCCCAGCTGGACCATCCCGGTAAACAAATGCAAATAAATAAATAAATAAATAAATCTACAGTTTCTGTGTAGGTAACCCAGGCAGTTTCTATGACTCACATATATGGCACACTTGTGAGCTGTACAATAAGTTTGTTGGGGTGACATTCCTTAAGGGCATCTTCTGGGGGAAGCAGGTTATGCACTGGAGCCCTGGCTCATAACACCCAGGAGAAACCCAGACAATCCCACTAAGCAAGGATACAACAAGGCATAGGTTCAAATCTTAAAATCTGAAATATCAAAGAATGTATGTTTGGTTTTCTTAAATCAAGGTTCCAATATCTAGACACATGGGGGGGGGGGCACTGCAATATGACCCAGGCAACTCTGCCAAAATACTTACAGTCTGTCCCATGTTACACAATAACATTATCGAGAAACAGCTTCAACAAAGACAGCAAGGGGTAGGACCACAGTTTCAAGGACCACAGGCTGTGCCAGCAGCAGCAGGAGTCTGAGGTAGAACCACCAGCTGCAGATGGTGCTGGCACATGGAGGCATACATAGTATGCCCTGGTTCTAGCTAAGATGCAAAAAGGATAGCACACACATTCATTACCCAAGTCAAAGCTTAAGATCCCATGCACATACAAATTGCAAAAATTATGCTTGTTAGACTCCTGAAACTTTACTTAAGCATGAAATGGCTGTGGTCTGATAGCACCAGACAGGGACAGCTCCCAAGAATATAACTTGCACCTGCAGGAATGATAAGGTAAGTGTGGAACCTGTAAATAAAAAAAAAAAGTTATATAACTGATTACTTTTATATGGAAATATGTATATACTCCTAAGCAGAGCATTTGTCTGAGTGTACAGTTGTTAGTAATATCTCCACTGTCAGATTTTTGCAATATACATTACATATTAGAAATAATAGCGTGTATCCAGCATTTCAATTGACCACTTTCTATCAAACATGGAATAAATCAATTATACCCTCGTTTTCACAACTATACCAAGAAGCAAGACTACATTACCTAATGCTTTCACTGCTGTAATGCCATTACTAACTGAAATACAATGTACTTCAACAATTATAGTAGCAATCGTTCACAAATGAGTAGAAAATAGAAATCAACAACTTTTCTTCTGCAATACATATTGATAAGTGCAAGCATGTGAATAAGCAAGCATTAGCTATTAAGTGGGTGCATCATAAATATATGCAACCCTAAGCCACAAAGGGATGTGCAAAAGGCAGAGCACAGTGACTGTCATTTGCACAGGGTGGGGGTGGTAGGAGTGCAAGGCTGACACCAAAGAAGTGAGTGTATGCCAGTAGGAAATATATATATATCTGTCAGAGTATAGTGTTCAGGGCCAGTAGTAACAGATGTATAACACTCAACAGTACTAATTAGGTAGTTTGGATGTGTATGAAGTGGTATGGGGAAGTGATTTTTTTTTTATGAGTCTGTCTGCCTGAACACAAACAAGCATTGGGCTAGAACTATACCCAAGTGTGAGCCATGCAAGGTAGAGTAGTCAGTTCAGTGTCATTGTCCCTGGCTATGAAAACCACCTCTGCCAGGAGATGCATTGATAATTCCATGGCCCTGGTTAGACATCGGGCTACTACTTGAATGTGAGTGATGTCTGCTGAATGAGCTCTTCTCATGACTACATCAAGGACTACAACACCCTAGCCTACAGTGTCTAGGTTTGAACACCACAGTCATTGATGGAGTAGTGGATGTAGTGTCACTACAGGAGATCTTGCATGGCCACGTCTGCTAACACCAGAAGATGTAGTGGCACTCTGGTCATATGGATCCCCAACATCCCCCAACAAACACTACCTGATCCAATGTGTCATTCATCCTGTCCAAGGAGTTGTCCACAAGGTTCAGGGAGTCACTCATGTCAGAATGCATGACATTAAGTACTCACACTACCACTTCTGAGGCCCTGGTGGAACATGGCTGTGTCTCCATTACAGCCCTACACATACATGGTGTAGTACCTAATGATACAACACCATCATGAGGGGAGTGGACAACATACCTCCTCCAAATCAGTCTACCAACCCTCCTGTGTGGGTGCCTCCCCCACATGATGGCTATGGGAACAACAAACCTCTGCGACCAGAGTAACCACACTACTCTGATCAACTGTGTCACCCTCAACCTGTCCTATATCAGAGAGCTGAATGTCATAGGTATGCATAGGCATACTGACTGTGTCTGAATTATGGGCAGAAGATGTGGAAGCCATAACCACAGTGTCAGACTGATCCTTTGCACACCCAGATTGTGCCTTTTCATCATTGCCATGATCATCAGAGACTACCGATATTCTGACATCAGGTGGTAAGAATTCCACAGTGCCAATCTCAGGACCACCTATGATAACAAGCAATAAACACAAAAATACAAAAACAGAGAATAAAATTGATCACATATTTTCCTTATTCAGCAGGTATAGTAAACTCTAACAGATGTGAAAGCAATACTAATGTTAATCTCTACGTCTACCTTACAGACAGTAATACCAATAACCAAATGTGTCCTTACCATGTGCAGGTGGGCTGGCAGCCTACAAACCAGATGTGCCTGTATGTGAGGAAGAAAGGGAAAGAAAGATTATAAGTATCGCAATGCAAATGAAACAAGAAAAAGAGAACACAAAGTTTCACAAGTGGATATTAAAAATGATCTCATACAAAAATGTAGTGAACATTTGTAACCCCCCCCCCAAAAAAAAAAATACCCTCCTCTAGTTCTCCATGATTGTGTTATCTGACTCAAAGCTATTGTTGGCTCTCTATCTATCAGACATCTAAGGTATATGCATATAAAGATATAACAATGACACTTGCATTTTGCACACATGGAAGGTCTGTTGTCTACATCTGCACCAATGTCAAGGATTCTTTGGGAAACCTCTGCTGAGCTGTCTGGGTCTCTGACAGTAGAGAGGAATTCTTCTGTTTCAGTAAGTGGTGGTTTGGTAGCAGGATCACTCCCCCATAGCCACATGTTCCCAGGCAATTGCAGCTGTCCTATGGTGGATGTAGGTTAGCATATAATTTGTTTGTTATTATATCTGGGAGCAAGTTCTCCCATTCCTTACAACAGCATTAATGTCATTGACAACCTGCTGTGATATCCTGTCTTGGGAAGACTGGTCACCTCTCCCTAACAGAAAGTCTCCATGGTAACATAAGGCCCAGATAATTACATCATTTTCTGCATCAGGGTATGGTGGCTTGTGGGGTACACTTTTCTTCTTGGGTGCCATATCCTTGTATGAGATGAAACAGAGAACAGACACATTAATTATAATACAGAGAAAGGATGGCTATGAACTCAGTTATGTATCAATATATGGATCCATCATGCAGACAGCAATTTAAAAGTTAATGCTCCCTATTACTAGACGCAAGTTAGGACAGCTACCTTCCCCAAAAATGTATTTCTATATCACGTATCAGCAACAACCTGTAACAGTTCTGTAATGCAGATAACAGATGTTTTGCTGTTAATATACTTTGCTGCATTAAAAATAACAATTCAAAATGTAGCTTTACGCATGTAAGACAAAACTATTAAGTGCCATCTCCACTGCTGTGGACAGCAGTCAGAAATGCACAAATGTAGCAGATTTTTCTTTCTGCTAATATAGGTTAAAATGCCACACCTTCCTAAAAAGTTATAATATACTCATCTGCAGCAACTTTGTAAACATCAATTAAATACAAACTAAAAAAATATAGGTCATGTAGCATTCTGTAGCATACTTTTTGTAATGCAGACTTAGCTATAACAAAAGAAATGTATAAAAAAAATCAGTTAAGATATAAATGCTTTTCAGCAGTTAAGTAATTTACCTTTTAATGTTAAAATAAAGGCATTATGTAAGAAATTGCAACATACTTTATCAATACAGCAGTGTAGAAAATAGATAATTCTCCAACAGTTGTATTTATTTAGCAGTATCAAGCTCTCTGGATCCAAACAATCTCCGCAGTATGGTACAAGGGCATTAGCTACACAATCACCATTATATAGCTCAGAGTCAGCCCTGTGAGCATGATGAGTATGAAAATGAGGTGTTAAATCATTAGTTTTCCTGAATAGCACAATCTACACTAGGTGTAGGGAATGTAACATGGTGTAAGGAGCAGCACAATTGCATGCACATGCCCTAGTATTGCAGGGATGAGCACTTGTTAATGGCTTGCATGTGCCTATGCTTACTCTGACTGCAGTAACAATCAAGGTTTCACAGTCTCCCCTTTTTGATGTACACATACTGAGGGTGTGTCGGAGATAAAAATTCTGAAAGTGCATTAACTGATTTAAGAAAGCAACATTCATGACATTCAAATGCTGACTTTAATGACAACAGATACTGCCCCTTAGTAAGAAATGCTGTTAATATTCAAAAGGAAGTACTTTAAGCATTGATGTAGATAACATATGCAATAAAATAGTGATAGAATTGCTCTTAAGAATGCAGACATAAGACAGTTAGGCACCATAAAGAAAAAAAGGAATACACCTGCAGTGTTTGATGTCTTTATTTAATATTGTATGATTGCATTGGGTATCCTAATTTGGTAATATCAATTCATCCAGACATTTAATTTTAAATGAGAAAGGACAACTTCATAACTTGTTTTTGTTGTACTTCCAATGTGAATTCATACAATACCACATTATTAGTATATCTAAACATTTTCCTCCTTGCTAATATCTGTCCTTGTCTGTGGTAACTATGGAAACTCTAACTATGGGAAATCATCTCATATGTGATTGCTCTTAATACCCTTGCTTAAGTGTTCAGATCCACACAGGTTCCTTTGCAAGATAACAAAGTTGCTTAAACATCTGAAATGTACATTTGAAGTATTTGGTCACCAATTTATTTTTTTTTCTTTTATCATTTGCAGACTGTTTGGCATTGTGCTCTGTTGACTAGCCGCAGTCAATAGCATTGAATGGTATTTCATTGCTCAAGGTAAAATTTGACAAATGTTATTTGACTGCAATTAATATCGTAATGAAAACTGTCATTGTGCTTTCCTCAGCAGTCTGGACAGCACTGTGTGAAGAAATTCAAGTTGTTATCATGCTTATCTCTGAGGCATAATATGTAAAGGTATTGAACTTACAGAAATAGTGCAGGTAATGCAGGGTTCAAAACCTGTTCACAAATCATTTTCTGGGGGACATTATAATAAATCTTGACAAATTTTGGTGTATGAATGTGATGATGTGGGAACCTCAAGTAAAGTCACTACTGACTAAAAGTGATGGGCAGGTAAGTCATTTCTAATGATGTGTATATTAATCGCATGTAGTGTGAGAACAATGAAAGCATTTCTGCTGTTTCCTGTGCCCTTCTTCATTCCCATGGCATTAGCTAAAGTCCTGATATTGTGTCACATACATGATAAGACTGATGTGGCAAGGGCATATGAGAAGGTTGATGCATGAGTGTAATGCAGTTGTAGGTCTGCTCTTTGCTAGATATACACTGTGATGCATTTCACGTCTCTTCAAGTTGTTCCTCACAATAAGTTGTTTGAATGCTTCTGATAAATACTTCCTTCTAAATTAGTTCACCTCTTGGCTGTGCAAAATGAACTTTCACTGCCTAAGGAAAATAGTGAAACATTTTGTTTAAGCTGCCTTGTGTGGGTGTCAGCACTCTGGATAGTACTCATTCAAAGTGAAAGGTCAAAACTATTTCTCACACCTCTTATAAACCAAATAGTGCTGTTGTTTAAAAAGCTTATGTTTGCTAATCAATTAATTAAAATGGTTTTAATAATTACATTTCCTATTGCTTACACAAATGAATGTTTGATATCTTTTGATACCCAGAAAATGTTAGAATTAAAGAAGAGTGACTACATTAGAATTAATTTCTTTCAGCTAATAAAATAAGTTCTGCAGACTATTTGATCAGCAGAAATAGTTTGCAAAATTGCAACTGGCTGGGCATCCAAACATGTTAAAGTTTTATACATACTAACCTCATACCCTCATTAGAGGCATACAATAAGAGTAGCTTAAAAATCTTAGATTTTATCTGTGCAATTATTAATAGCTCACCCAAGAATACTTCATACATATCTGTTATTTATAAAATTCTCAGAAATAATTTTAGCAAAACAGATGTTTCTTTTTGGAATTATTTAAGTGAAGTTAATAGACAAGTATTCTCAAAAAATATTAAAAAAAAACTTTATTTACAATCGATGAGGGAATCCAAATCTTCCCTGTTCTGGCATGTATACACATAGAAATTTTTACATAGATGTTTTTTTTTCACTCCACATAGACTAGCAATAATGCACAGGAAAGATGAAATGAAATGCTGGAGATGTGGACACTCTGTTGCTGACTGGATACATATAATTGTTAATTGCAAAATAATTTCCCCATTTTGGTTAGACTTTAAATATCTTTGTAAAGCTCTATGGAGTGACAGCTGTATAATTTCTGGCTTCCTTATCCTTTACAATGATCCTATTCCTGAAGTCATTCCTAAAAACCAAACATTTTTACTATGGCCTATCCTTTCTATAGCATGGAAAATTGTTACTAAAAATTGGAAATCGCAGTCTACTCCTGTCTTTAAAGATGAGTTTATTCATCTTGTGAAATACATTTGTAAGAATGAGGTTGCTACTATAAAAGCAGTGACTAACAACACAACTCATCATTTAATTGCTTGGATAAAATTGTCTAATCTGTTAGAGAAATATTAAGTGTTCTATGTATATTGCTTTTTAATTGTTATGGGTATTGTATATAGTTTATTTGTTTTTTCTTGTTACTATACTGTTAAGTTATTGAGTTATAAAGTGAATAAAAACATTTTGAAAAAGAAAAAAGAAAAGAAAATGCTCCTGTTAGGTAATGTTCTCTGTGGCACAAGGTATAAGTGCAGTAAGCTTCGAGATAAAGGGCAGCATGATGCATGGATCAAACCTACTTAACTAATAATTTGACAGGGTTGGTCTGATTTGTGATGCCATTGTGCTGATGTTTAAAAAGCAACTCTTGTCACTATTGTTAACAACATGTGAACTTTTGTCTGCACATTCTCACATTATTTATCACTAACTACAAGTCTGAGAATGTGTTTCACAAAGTACATTTCTGATGCTGCTATGACAAGTAAGAAGGATGAATGTGTCACTTGAATCCACTTCTTGCTCTGGCCACTGCTACATATACCCATTGACTGTATTTAAATTACTGTCAGTTTTTCATCTATCATGCACGTTTGATGCCTTTCCCATTTAGTCCCTGCTCAGCAGCTCACAAAAATGGTTCACTGCATAAATAAAAAAGTGAAAAACTTAATTTAGGTTGCATTATCAAGATCAAATATACCTGGTATTGCTACTCTGCCCTCTGCAACATGGATAGTACTTACTACGGAGAATGTAACAGGTAAGTGTCCTGTTCTGTGGTAGAAAATGTAAATGAAGTGAATTCAGAGAAATAAGGCACGTGGAGCATTGCTTGAATTCTTTTTTTAAACTATTCTAGCCTGTTCTGCCTGCTGTTTTGGCATCTTCCAGTAGTGTGACCTCCATTCCGCATCTGATGAAGTTTGTGATGAATGAAAACATACTGTATTCATGAAGCATTAATGTGCTTGTGGAACGTCTGTTTTGGTTGAATAAACACCCTTTACTGTCAGTTGGCTGGTAGTCTTTGTATCCCTTGGCAGTTTTTGCAGTTTTTCAAGTGGTTTTGTGTCTTGGTGGAACTCTTTTTAGATTTATTGTTTGAATCCTATTTACACATCGCATTGCAATTATTTACAATATCTAATTTTTATTTTATTTATCCATTTATTTATTGTCATTTTAATTACCATTTGCTCACCACTTGGCCACATGCAAACACATTTTCCAGCCTAAGGAAAAAAGAGAAAAAATTAGTTTAGGCAGACGTATGCAGTGGAGACAAACCTGGCAATGATGTGCTTTCTTCAGCACTCTGGACAGGAGTGAGTGGAGAAAACTGACCTTTCATATACCTATGCATCCTGCTTGGATAAAGAACACAGTTGATTATGGATATGAAACCAGATAGAAGACACTTTTGCAAAAGATGTAAGAATTCCATTTCTCACAACAGTTTGATTAGGACCATAACACTGAAGACAAATGATAATGTTAAAAATGTTTCTTGCAAGCAATGTCAGTAATGCTTTCATAAGTAAAGTTTTCTGTTTAGCATATATCATTTCGTATGTTTCACATATAACCTCAAGCTAATGTGTCCGATTTCATAAACTTTCAAGTTAGGAAATTAAAAAAGTCTGCCACCCTTAGTGGTGTAACAGGTTGGTAGAATTACCTGCTAGGTCCTATAGCAGGTCAGAATAATTAAAGCAAAAGCATGTGAGTGGAGGATGACCAGCCTGCATGGGCCTAACTTGACCATACTCCTTCAGTGTAGCAATGGAGAATAATCTAGGAGACTTGACTTCATTGAGCCATTCTATTTTGGCTCTTTTATTTAATGAATGTCTCCATCGATTCTAACTGCAAAAAGAAAATCAGGTTAGCAGCTTCAGTTCCAGGTGGAAGGAAGAGACTAGAGTCCGCTGTCTTTGTATTGTAATCATTTTATTTGCTCAATGTTCTTCTGGCAGATGAGCATTGCTCTGTTTTGTTAGAAGGTTAATGTTGTATCTTATGTACATTATTAAGGAGGTGTGTTTACCTAAATGGTCAGCCCCTGTGGGTGCGCTAGATGACTTATAGTTTAGTTAAAAATAGCTTTTGGAGCTGAAATTTAAATGCCCATGTATTGGTTCATTTAAAAAATCTCACAGTCTTCAGCATATATGTTAGATAAAGCAAAGGTTAACTAAAAATGAAATAAAAGTAAAAGACCATTTTCTATCCAGTATCTTTGGCTGTTGAAAACTACTCATGCATAAGAGTTGTTAGGTAGCCATGCAGGTTGCATCAACTTACGTGCACTCAGGGATAAAATTACCAAACAAGAGAATACCAGGTTTGTAAATAAATACTCGGGATAAAGTTTAAATACATATTTTAACAGTAGTTCTGCATACGATTTCACTGATGCTTCATCAGATCTGTTTGACCAGAGGGATTGTAAGGATTCAGATCCTCGGTGTAATGCTAGGCACTCTGCATATTCAGACCATAGGTTCATATGTACATAGAAAGTTACTAGGCTAATGGCCCTAGAGCCCTTCGAAGTCTAGCCAAATTTATCCTGAGTTGCTCCAATTATCAGTCATTTGGTGAGTGAACTTCTCAGATGTAAGGGTCTATGGTAGTTAATAATGACTTCCTCTGTCCGAGAGGGACATGGATGACATCAAAGGAGTGAATTTGCTGTCACCCACCCATTCATCTAGGTTGTATTTGAAGAGAGTCAGTGAGGGGCTCTGTCACATGTGAATTGAAAGCTTGTTCCAGAGAAGTGGCAGTCTCTGGGTGATGTATCTATCTCTCCAGCATGACCTGTTTACATCAGAGGCTAGGTTAAGATCCCTGAAATGAGTGACCCCCATGCAATATGATTTATGAATATGTAGCATTTTCACCAGGGCTGGGTCAGAGACTGCCCTTTAAGCCAGGGCTTTCAGTCTTTCAGTATAAGACTTGTTATGTGAACCCTGTAATATCCTGGTGAGAAACCTCTGTGGTCTTCCCAATTGTTGCAAGTATCTGGTGAGGTACATGCAAGGCAAAATTGTACTCAATTATTGGTCTGATAAGGGCTGAGTATAATGGAATTATAACATCCTTAGATCTTGAAGTGATGCCTTAACTTATAAGATGTGCAGCACAGAAGGATTTCCTTACTAGTATGGATACATGGTGGTCAAAGTTCAGGCTGCTATCAACCTGAGTATCCAGATCACATACCACTGTGTCTACACTTGGGGGGGGGGGGTGCTGTCTATAATGTAATTAGCAGGGATGTTAGCTTCCCCAAAGGGAATATTAATGCATCTTTTGCATTTAGCTTTAATCCATGGTTTGGCACCAATCATTTGTCTGTGTTAACCCTGTCTGCAGTATACTAACATTGTTCCCAATTTGTAATCATCAGTGAACTTGGTCAGCCACACTCCATCCAAGTTTGCCTGGATTTCTGAGAAACAAATTCCAAAAAGTAAGGGGGCCAGCATGGAAGCCTGTGGTATGCCACAGTTGACTGGTCTTTTGCTAGAGGTGACATCACCCACTTTGACAGTATGTGTCCTCTAGGTGAGCCAGTTGGCTATCCATCTGATAATATAGAGGACAATTCCCAAATGAGAGAGTTTCTCTATAACACCTTAGTGGAGGATTGTGTCAAATGTCTTGCCTAGGTCAAGATAGGTGGTGTACTCTGTGTTTCCCTTGTCCAGGGCCTTGGTGACTTTCTCTAGGAAGTCCAACATGTTTAACAGGTATGATCTACCTTTAATAAATCTGAACTGGGTTGGGTCCAGAGTTTGGATATTACCTATGTCTTCTTAATAAGGTCTCTCTCTTTTTAATTTCTCCAAGTCTTTTGGGTTTCTAATACCATGATGGGAATGGACCCCATTCCTAAGTCAAAATATGATTAAAGTTCATGAAATTAGTATTGTTTCAATCTTTGATGTTAGAAGTGCTCTTCATGGCACCCGCAATGTACCCAGTAATGACTCCTTCTGCAATTTGGATGGAGTTACATGTACTGGTAATATATCTAAGTATGACTGTATTTTTTTTTTATAAGACCCATTGCTCCTACTGCTACTGGAACTGTCTGGGTATCTTTCTTCCACACTGCCCTCATTTCTGTCTGCATTTCCTAGTATTTTATGAGTTTCTGTCTCCCTGTATGTAAGACACTGTAGTCACTGGTCATATCATTTCAATGATCAATGCTACCTTTGTCTTCTTTTCATGGACTACTATACCTTGTTTTCTTGTGTCTGATTTTTGAACTGCTGGTAATGGATGATCCCATATGATAGTTCATTTTCTATTATGCTTTGTAGCTCATGTTTCCAGTGTTTTACAGTTACTTCAATATTATAATATTAATACAATCCCCATGCAACAGTCATACAACATTATTATACCCTTCAGTATACAGTCCTTCTGCCATTAGTGTATCACAACCAGCAACAAGATGTGCATCCATTTCCAATTCTGTTTTAAAAAACCTACATTTGTCTGTTTCTCCCACATGTTCAATTCCCGCTTGACACTGATATGTTTCTGCTAAATTAAGCAGGTAAATCATCGTAGACTTATTATTCTCATGATTTAAAACTTTCACTATGTTTGGGTCTTGTGAGGTTAGCAGATATGTTTGCAGTCCCACAACTGCAGATCTGTACATGTAATCAATTTTGAGGAGGCCCATACCTTCTTCAGAATGGGGAATATATAATATTGGTATGCACTGATATTTAGAAATCATTTGATGAGCCTGAAGCATCCTTCTTGTTTTCCTGTCCAACCTATCCAGCACCTTTAGGGGCTAGTCAGTCACTCCAACACTGTAAGTTAAGGCAGGGAATGCAAATGGTTTATAGTTGGGACTTTGTTTCTAGATGTCAGTGATGTTTTCAGCATTAATTTAAGTCTTCTGAAATATTCCTTGCTAAATTTTATTCACAATTGTTTACGTTCTATTGTTGATCCTTTAACAATTCCTGAATATTTATACATTCCATTTTGCTCAAGTCATTTTATATCACATTCCTGCCCAAAACTGTTTTCTTGATGCTGCAGCTTTCCCACTTTAACGGTTGCTTTTGCACATTTATCAAGACCAAATGACATTCTTATATCATCTGAAAAAATTATGACCATTTGGAGTTGTGCTTTCAGTTTGTCATGTGATGAATTATACAGTTTTAAATTATCTACAAAAAGAAGATGAGAAATGTTTACACTTTGTTGTTTTGTGGGACCCAAATTGCAACCATGACCTAATCTGTTAAGTTGAAACTTAATGTGTTAAGGGCAAGACAAAATAGTAACGGTGAGAAACAATCACCATGGAATATTCCCTTTGAAACTTTATCCCTGGAATAAAAATTTGTCCTTTACTGTGGCTTAACTGCAAAGTGGTTTGCCAGTGCTTCATGGTCACTGTAATGTAATCAGTCAATGTAGGGTGTATCATATGTATTTTTAAGCACTGTTTTATCCATGAATGTGGGATACTTTCAAATACTTTTTATAGAGTATCCATGTCATACGTAGATTCTTCCTCTTTTCACAGTTCTCCATTATAACGTTATTTAACAACAAATGATCCTTTGTTCCATATGACTTTCTTTTATTACCCTTTTGTTCTACTGCCATCATTGAGCTTTCTTCTAAACGACTATAGACTCTGTCAGCATCCATTCCAGTGTATAGTTTACCCATGGTCGGAAAGCAAGTTATTGGTCTATACTTTTTAGGATAGCTTGCAAGTTCTATCTTAAGTAGGAGTATTATTTTTCCTATTGTTAGCCATGCTGGTGCCTGGTCAGGGTGCACATAAAAATAGTTCTTACTCATGGCTAAGTCTTCATGTAAATATGATAATACTTTCAATCAGAAATTAGATACTGCATCTGGGCCTGGGGTTTTCCAATTAGGAGCTTTTCTTAACTTTGTTTTAGTCTCGCTGGCTATTACTTCATCCCATTTCATATCCTTATAGGCAAAAAATATAACACAGTGAGGGTAAAGTCCACCTCACAACCCAACAGATAAAGCAGCAACAATGCAGTAAAAGGAAATGACAAGCACAGCACTCATATAAAATATAAAACTATTCGAAAGACAAGAAAGAAGTTAACGCTTTTGCATGGAACTACCATGCTTCCACAGACATATAAAATACTAGAAACAACAGACATTTTTTAAAAAAAAATATATCAACCATTCTGAAGCCAAAAGCAATTAATAATATAAAACACAACTAAGCCTATTTCCGGTAAAACAAACTCACAAATGCAAAACGGTAGAAACGTTAACTTAAATTATATTAATAGCACATATTTTAGTTAACTTCAACTTTCTCTTATATTTAATGCTTACCCCATTGAAAGGCCATAACCATACATATTGGGCATGAATTGTTCTCCCTCTATGGAGATCTCAGTGAGGTCTCTCGAGAATACAAGGTCACTCACATTGCTAAGCAATAGATAACTCTAAGACCATAACATTCCATATGATTGTATTAATCGCTGTGTAATGCCACATCATATCTAACCATTAAAACACCCTTTTCCAACTAAAATAAATATTTTTTCAAGATGTTTTTTCATTAAAAAACATTTATATAAGGAGAACCTATCAAGATCAAACCAAGGACTAAACGAGAAACATGCGAAAGTCCTAATTTCTTCCCTGTCTTTTGAATAAATTTTTTATTTCATATGAGTAATGTGCTTGTCACTTCCTTTTACTGCATTGTTGCCATTTCATATCCTGTATATTGGAACTTCTTATTCTTTCTTTTACTTCCTCTGTCCATTTAGCATTTTTGTTATGTTCCACAGAATCTTCATAGATATTTCTCCAAAATATATCTATTTCTTCTCTTTTTGGTGGTGTTTCAATTTCTTTTGCCTTGTTTCCCAATTCTGTCTAAAACTATTTTAGGTCATGAGTAAATTGCTTATTTTGTATGTTTCCTTTATATTTATCTGCATATTTTCTATTTTTTCCCCTATGTTGATATTTTTAGTTTATTATTATTGATAGTGCACCATAGATCCTGATCTGTTCTGATACTGTGCGTTGCTTTTATCACGTCTATCTTTCTGAGTATTTTTGTTGATCTGTTCCCTCTTCTATACTCTTCTAACAGTGATGCTTCTTTTCTTAATTGCTTTATAGTTTTTTTCTATTTAATACTTCCATGATGGCACCCTATTTCTTCCCTTCCTTTCCATTACTACCATGTGTTTTTGTGGTAAGACTTGATCTGTTATGAATTTACCTGCAAAGTAATGTATCCTAGTTGTTTCTGTTATATGACATGAAACTCTATGGACAGTCCTAATTGCTGTGTTTATTTGTTTTGTCAAACTTCTAACTTTCTGGGTTATATTGACTTTCTGTACTCTGTTTCTTTCATTGATCTTAACATGTCTGTCCATTTCTATTAAATCAAGTAACTCTTGTGTTAGATAATTTTCTTCTAAACTGAGGACACGTTCTTTGTTCTCCATAAAAAAAATATATATATATATATATATATATATATATATATATATATATATATATATATATTTCCCACCTTTCTGAACTAGTATGGTCCAGTTTTCAGGTTATTGTTGAATCCAGGGGTGTGTTACAAGTTTCTGTGTTGCCCATACCTTACTTGGATGGAAGGAAGTTTCTCTGTTCACCTGTGAGAGAGGGGAGCTTTGAGCAGCCTATCTGTCCCTGGAGGAGTGGTTTCAGCCCAGAAGTTAGTAGTTTATTGGCCATTTTGGGCTAATTTCTATCTCTTTCACTTCTTTGCTATAAAAACCACATTTGCACGGTTTTGCGTGCCGGGCAGCACCAGTTAGCTAGAGTTAAACTATTCTCTGCTCCATGAAGTCTGTTCTTCAACTTTCCCTTGGAACTAGACAAACCTTCAACTTTAGCACTCAAACCATTCATTTCATAGTCAAGCACTTGCTTAAAACTCATAACAAGCACTAATTAACCCTAGCACTATATCCCCCCCATATTGTCCAAAAGGACAAGGCTCTCTATTCGTCCACACCAGCCAATCAGAAAAACAGCTTACTCTACCTATTCAGGCATGTCCAAATGGCAGTTACTGGTGTACTCTCCAATCCAACTGGTGAATCTGGGCATTCTGAGGCAATGTTACAACTGCCTCATGTACACAGACAACCCTCTCATCCTACCACTAAACTCTAATATATGTGAGAGTTGCAATTATACAGCCAAACTGGAGGCAAAGCTTTCTCATCCCAAGACTGGAACTGACAGTCAAAAGGAGAAGGGTAATACTTGCAACACACCACTAGTCTCACATAGAACTAATAAACCAACACCAGCAAATAACACACAGGAATACATGAAAACATACTCAGAGTCCCTAAATAAAAATCTGCAAAAGCAGCAGAGACCTCCAAAGCAGACATCCTAGCAACCGCTACACCCCATCACCAACCATGAAACACATAATTCACATAATCAGTGTGCCATGCAATCACAGCCCTTAAGGCAAAATAACATACCCAACACACCAGTAATAGGCGACTCTATAGTCAGGCACACTGATGTCCCACTAACTAGGCTGTACAAGGAGAAGGTTACAGTTAGCTGCCTGTCAGGAGCCAGGATCTGCCACATAACACAAGCACTCAGGTCACTCCAGAACAAGTGCAAATACGACTCTGTCATTGTCCATGTTGGTGTGAATGACCTGAGACATACCTCCCTGGACTACATGAAAAGAGACATGGAAGAGCTCTCTAATCATGTAGCCCAGGCTGGTATGACCCTGACCCTGAGTAGCATCCTGCCCTCACCAAGAATGATGCCACAGTATAAAGAAAAAAATGATCAATTTCAACAACTGGCTAAGTTTCTGGTGTCATTCAAAGGGGATCCAGTATCTGTCCACCTGGGATGACATGCTCGACAAGCCACGTTGCTTCGCAAGAGATGGCTTGCACCTGTCACCCTTAGGCTTTTGAATACTGGCCAAGGCTCTTGCCGCCCCCATAGTGCTTTTTTTAGGCAAGGCTCAAAAGACAAACCCACCACCATAAATAGCACAAGTAACCAAAAACTGAGGGTAATGCTACTCAATGCCAGAAGTCTAAACCTCAAAATGCACGCACTTGAGGCACTTCTCAGTATGGAGAATGTCGACATCTGTGCAGTAACAGAAACCTGGTTTAAGGCTCCTGAGAGCACCCCAGCACTACTAGGCTATAACTCATACTATACCTTTCGGCCACAGAACCAGGGCCGAAACACAAAAGGTGGGGGTGTATCCATATTCATCAAGGATACCCACACCTCCAGGTTAGTGGTGCAGCACAATGCATCAGAGATCATCCATGTGCAACTAACAATAGGCAAAACTGCAATCCAAATTGGAGCTTGCTACAGATCACCCACCATGACCCAGGACCCCCATTCCGCATTTCTGGAGACACTGGGAAATATGAAGGTCCTACCAAACACCCTAATACTGGGTGATTTCAATTACCCAAACATAAACTGGAAGAACTACACAAGTAGTAACTCCCTTGCCCAATGCTTCCTAGAATTTAAAAACTCGAATGCTCTAGATCCCACCAGAGGGAACAACATATTGGACCAGGTCATCACCAACATGGGTGACCAGTGTTCCACAACGGAGGTCAACCCCTCACTGGTTAGATCAGACCATAGACTAATCATTCTGGATATCCACATTCAGCCCCCACCCCCAATCAAGGAAACCACCGTGAAAAACTTTTCAAAAGCAAACTTCACATTACTTAAGACCGAGGTGGAAAGGTTCACAGCCCCCATGTTAAAGGGCAATGCTGTCCAAGCTGCTGAAACCTTTACAAAGGCACTCTATGAGCATCTGCAGGAATGCATAGATTGTGCTATCCAAAGTAAAACCAAGACTCACTCCTCCAAGACAAGAAAACCAGTCTGGTGGACCCCTGCCATAAACAAGGTATACAATAGAAGGAGGAAACTAGTACAGAAAAGAGTAAAATCTCAAGAAGGGAAGACATCCCTGATCAGCATCAGCAAGAATCTACAATCCCTCATCAAATCATCCAAGGCTAGTTTCAAAAGAAAAATTGCCAATGACTCCAAAGATAGCCACAAAGCATTCTTTAGCTATGTCAAGAACCTAAGTGGAAACTCTCAGATCTGCCCTGAGTTAGTGCAGAATGGCACAAAATACACTGATACACCAACGTTGAGAAAAAACTTTTAATGCAAAAAACAGCAAAGCTTTCGGGTTTACACCCTTCCTGAATGCTAAACACAAATTCAAAGTTACAACAATCACATTTAAATAGGAGCCAAAGAAGGTCACATGATCGGAACCAGCCAATCAGATGACAAAAGCAACATATAAAATCACAAAAAAGTCATAAAATGAATAAACAATATATAAAACCATGTACAAAAACGTGAAAAATAAAAACTAAAAAAAATTAAAAAAAATAAATCAAAATTTACTCTGCTGTATCTTCACTAAAATAGGCTATAAGGTGACAGCAGTGTTCAGACCAGGTGGATGATCAGCAACTAGCCTCAAATTCCACTCATATTCTTTAACTTTTAAAAGATTATTGATGTCACCACCTCTCAAGGACATATGGATCATGTCTATAACCCTAAACATAAACTTATGAGCACTACCACAAAGCAAAATGTGTTTATAAAGTGCGTTCTTATCATTGTTCCTCCTAATCTCAGACTTGTGTTCAATGATGCGATCTTTTAATCTTCCCGTGGTCTTCCCCACATAAAATGAAGCACATTGAAGACAAGTAGCCAGATAAACCATATTAGTGCTAGTGCAATTAACAAATAGCTTAAAGTTAAAGACATGTCCAATGACAGGGTGAATATAAACGTCACTACCTTTACCTAAAATATCAACACAACAAGTGCAGTCCATACAACAAAATGTGCCTACCCTTGTACTTAATTGGGGGTACATTTACAAATAAAATGTAATTTTAATAATAAATAATGTAATATGAGTCAACAACTAATTTTAAACGTCTCTCAGAAATGTTTTCATCTGGACCGGCCAGAAAAGGTGAAAGAACGGAGTGTGTCGTGGGGCCGATCCTCGCAGACACAGGACTTCAGTGGAACCAAACTGAAGAACGAGAGCCCTATGGGTCAAGGAAAATTGATTCGGCGATAGCCCAAGATACTGTTAATTTATCCACATTTCGTCTTGAACCATCACACTTGTCCTTGTTACAGAAAGGACTTATTTTTATTCCTACAGCTGCTGATGACATTGTAACTGCTCTTACAGATTTGAAGCAGTTTGTCAGAAGTGTTAACTTAAAAATATTATTTAAAGATTCTACTTCACGTCAGTCTATTTACTGTAAGAGGACAAGTACTTTCATACCTATCAGTTTGTCTGTTCTCACAGCTTTTCATGACCTTTGTGAAGTTGAACTTAGAAATTTATATTCTAATGTTAAAAAAAGGAAATGTTATAATCTTAGTTTTTATGAGTTCTTAGCTCTTAAATCTTTAGAGATGGATACCTCCATTGTTATAAAGTGCGGTGGTGGTGCTGCGATAGCGTTGCCGCCTCACAGTACGACATTGTCCTGTTCGATTCTCTGCTAGAGCGTCTTCTGTGTGGAAACATGCGTGAATGGGCATACCTTCGTTGAAGGTTGTGTCAGAGCTGACAACTCGGCATGTAAAAATCTACTGCCAATCATTAGCAGACCGGAGTTCTGCTGTGGCGACCCCTAACCGGGAAAAGCCAAAAGGCACAACAACAACAACAACCTCCATTGTTATAAAGCAGGCCGATAAAGGGGGCTCTGTGGTTCTTATGAATTGTGAGGAATATCTGAAAGCTATGTATCTACTGCTTGATGATGGGAACTCATTTAAGTGTATCTCTTTTTTAGACATCAAGAAGTGTATTAGTAAGGTTAATATGTTTATATATGACCTTCAGGTCAATGGAGACATTGATCTTGATCTTTTTCACTTCTTTACTGTACCTTGCCCAGTTGCTCCACAACTTTATGGGCTGCCTAAGATACACAAGTCCTTGCAAAATCCCCATATGAGACCAATCGTATCTGGCAATGGTTGGTTGACAGAACCAGTTTCCATCTACTTACAGAAGCAATTACATCCTTTTTTGTTAGACTGTGAGAATGTATTAAAAGATACGACAGATTTTATATTGAAATTTAGGAAATGATATGATAGTCTGTGTGTTACTGCATTATCTCAGGGTGAATATTTATTTGTCACCCTTGACATTTCATCTTTGTTCACAGTTATTCCTAACGATTTTGGAATTGAGGCCATTAGAGAATTTTTGACTGGGGCGGCTAGTATGCCTGCCAGACAAATAGATAATATTTGTTCTTTATTAGACTTGGTCCTCACTACGAATGTTTTTTTGTTTGACGATCAGTATTTTTTGCAACTCACTGGTGTAGCAATGGGTACATCTGTGGCTAATACTTATGCCTATTTGGTTCTTCATCAGTTGGAAACCAAATATGTATGTAGTGATGCTAATTTGTTAAACAACAATGTCTGCTTTTATCAGTGTTTTGTTGATGATTATGCTTCCTTGTTTGGAAGGGATCATTTAGTGATTTATGTACCTATTTAGATTATTTGAATGGTACAATTACTTTTTTGAAGTTAAAAATGATATATTCTGAAACCGATATTACTTTTTTGGAATTATGTATAGAGTTGAAGGAGGGCTTGATATGTACGAGTATACACAAGAAAGAAGTACATGCTGGTAGATACCTTAATAAGAACAGCATGCATGCTCCCCATATTTTTAAAGAGATAGTAACTGCACAATTTAGTAGAGCCAGTCGGCTCAATACAGATGATGGTGTCGTTTTAACACAGCTTGAGGACATGAAGACGGACTTTTTTGCACAGTGGTTATGACTCAACACTACTTTGTGACTTAGGGGATAAATCTGTAAGAGACAGGATTGTGTCACTTAAACCAATTTTTAGTATGATAAATGAATCTGATACACGTGCATAGTGAAATTGACATGGGGAGCTCAACTACAGTTAGGTATGTGACAATGTTTAATATTAATACCCAGGCGGTTAAGCATATTATTGAGAAGAATTGGGTAATTTTGATGGCATTGCCTGATGTTAGGAATGTGCTAGATTCCAAACCCCGGTTTACCTATAGTAATATGAGAAACCTGAGAAATGAATTATGTTACAAACATTTTAGTTGTAAATGTACTCCCCAATTAAGTACAAGGGTAGACACATTTTGTTGTATTGTCTGCACTTGTTGTGTTGATATTTTAGGTAAAGGTAGTAACATTTATATTCACCCTGTCACTGGACATGTCTTTAACTTTAAGCTGTTTGCTAATTGCACTAGCACTAACATGGTTTATCTGGCTACTTGTCTTCAATGTGCTTCATTTTATGTGGGGAAGACCACGAGAAGATTAAAAGATCACATCATTGAACACAAGTCTGAGATTAGGAGGAACAATTATAAGAACGCACTTTATATACACATTTTGCTTTGTGGTAGTGCTCATAAGTTTATGTTTAGGGTTACAGACACAATCCATATGTCCTTGAGAGGTGGTGACATCAATAATCTTTTAGAAGTTAAAGAATATGAGTGGATTTTGAGGCTAGTTGCTGATCATCCACCTGGTCTTAACACTGCTGTCACTTTAAAGCCTATTTTAGTGAAGTTACAGCAGAGTAAATTTTGATTTATTATTTTTTTAATTTTTTTTTACTTTTTATTTTTCACATGTTTTTGTACATGGTTTTATATATTGTTTATTCATTTTATGACTTTTTTGTGATTTTATATGTTGCTTTTGTCATCTGATTGGCTGGCTGCGATCATGTGACCTTCTTTGGCTCCTATTTAAATCTGATTGTTGTGACTTTGAATTTGTATTTAGCACTGAGAAAGGGTGTAGACCCGAAAGCTTTGCTGTTTTTTGCATTAAAAGTTTTTTTCTCAACGTTGGTGCATCCTGTTGCTGCTTTTTGTTTCTAGTTTTACAGTGGGTACTTGCTTTGGACAAAATACACTGAACCGACTGATATTGCCAACATTCTGGCAGACAGGTTTCGTGCAAACTTCACCCCCCTCTCACCCCCTAAAGGGCAGATAACTGTACCAGCAGAATGCAGGGTCCCGTCAATCATCGACACACAGGTTAAAACAGCCCTATCCAAAGCCAAAAACACAGCTTCAATGGGACCGGACGGTGTCCCAGGCTGTGTCTTACAAGAGCTCCAAAATGAACTAACCCCTCACCTAAACACACTGTTCAAACAGAACAGGCTATGTACCCACAGAATGGTGCACAGCAACAGTTATCCCACTCCACAAAGGTGGAGCCACAACGGACCCTGGGAACTATCACCCTATAAGCCTGACTAGCCTGGTCTGCAAGGCTATGGAGTGCATCATCATGGAACTCATTAACAGAGACATTGGGAACCTCCAAACCTTGGACCCTACCCAGTTTGGCTTTGTTAAGGGCAGATCATGCCTCCTAAACCTGGTGGACTTCTTTGAGTCAGTTACCAAGGCATTAGGCAAGGGAAAGGAGGTCCACACAGCCTACCTAGACCTTGCAAAGGCTTTCAACACTATTCCCCATTCTAGTATTATAGACAAGCTCACCAGCTTGAACATAAACCCCTACATCACGAGATGGGTTGCCAACTGGCTCATGGATAGAGCCTACATGGTGAAAGTTGCAGGCTCTATGTCCAACTCTAAACTGGCTACAAGTGGCAAACCCCAGGCCTCAGTCCTAGGACCCCTCCTGTTCGGTATATACTTCTCAGAGGTACAGGCAAGCATAGGAGGACTATAGCTGACCAAGTTCACAGACGACTGCAAACTTGGGGCCATAATTGATTCCCTGGCTGATACAGACACTCTCCAGAAGGGTCTCACTGAGACAGATACCTGGTATCAAAATTATGGCCTCAAATTAAATGCCAAAAAGTGCATAGTCATCCCCTTTGGGAAAAACAAAGTACCCACGAACTACCATAAGGGTGGTAGTCCCCTAAATACAGAAAATGTAATAAGGGATCTGGGGAAACAAGTAGATGGTAATCTCTCCTTTGATAAACTTATTGCCAAGGTGGTTAGAAAATCCTTCTATATGACCCACCTAATCACAAAAGGGTTTGCATCTAGAACAAAAGAGGTTATTGTGCCTCTCTACTCATCATTCATTAGACCCATCATAGAATACAACACCCCATTTGGGATGTACCTTACAAGACACCTGCAACAGCTGGAAAGACCACAAAAGAACCTCACCAAGAGGATTACTGGCCTCAAACAGATACCCTATGCAGCCTGACTCAAGAAACTCCAGCTGTACTCGGTTGCATACCGCTTACTCAGGGGTGATCTCTGCCTGACATACAAGGCCATGTCCAACCCAGAATTGATGGACATGCTCCACCTGTAGAGATATAAACCTCACCACAACGATAAATAGGACATGCTGGAGGGATAGATTCCTGTCCCAGAGACTCCCCATGCTTTGGAACAGGATTCAAATATATATCAGGCAGAGCCCCTCACTAATACTCTTCAAGAGAAACCTTGACGGGTGGATGGGAAACAGAAAATTTACCACGGGGATCACTGCAGTGGCTCTGCTGGACAGTGGCACAGGGAACTAATGGCTCTGATGGACAGGGGCACAGGGAACTAATCTAAGGGGGTGGCGAAAACCAACACATTCTGGCTAGGCTTATAAATGCCCTTGGGCAGATAGCCTAGTAATTACCTATGAACCTATGAACCTATTTCTTGTGGGCATTCTATAGAATGTTCCAGACTATCTTCCTCTGCCACATTTTCTTCAATTTCATCCTGTGTCATCCATTGCTCTTTTATACGGAAGTTCACTGACCTATCACTCTACAACAGTAACTGCGTTAGAGTTGCCACGGCTGCCTGTTCCTTCTGTTGTTGTGTAACTCCAACTGAACATTTGTACTGTTTTCCTATGAAAGGCTCCAAAGTATCTTCATATAACAATTGATCAGATGTTTCCCACTCCATTGGTTTCTCCTTAATCTGATTATCTATTTCTCTATCCTGCTGTTGTGTTATCTGAGTTGATTTTCTACACTAAATCCTTCAGTTTACAGGTAATCCATAACCTCAGTTTCTATTTCAACTTCTCCGTTACTAATCCTCTTTTCTATTGTTTTCTGTTTTCTTATTTTTTGTATTGTAAAATTTTCAGGGTCCAGATGCCTTTGCCTGTATGTCTTTTCAAATATTTTTTCTTCTGCTCTTTTTGTATTGATTAGTTTTGCTTTCTCCTTTGCATACATATTACACCTTATTAAATCTCTTTTTCTTTCCCATGTCCATATTTCTTCTTTAGATGTTTCTTGCTCCTCCTGTTTCTCTTTATCTTGCGGACATGTTCCATTATACTGTGATGTAACTTGTGATAGACTTTCTGCACTAAATCCTTCACTTCACAAGTATTCCATAACTTTATCTTGTATTGTTTATCTTCTACTTACTAATCTTCTGTTCTATGTCCCCTCTTTGTGACCTTATGTTTTTTTATCATGAATTTTCCATGTCTGGATGCCTTTGCCACTATTTATCTTTGAATATCTTTGGGGTTGCCTTTTTTTGTGTTGAATAATTTAATTTTCTCCTTTGCATAAATATCACAGCATATCAGACCTCTCTTTTTTTCCCATGTCCATATTTCTTTTTTATACCTTTCAAAAGTCTCTAGATTTTGTTCTTTATATTTTCACACTTTCTTATTTGTTTCTTTTTTCAAATGGCCCAAGGTTTCTGGGTCTATATAACATTTTTCATAAATCGGCTGTGTTAGTGAACACAGATTTTTGTTTGAAGCTTTTTACCGTTTTTTTAAGCATTTTATTTCTTCTAATTTCTCTCTTAATCTTTTTGCATATCTTCGGCCTGGAAATTCTGGGCTTCTTACAGAATAGTAACACTACATGATTTCTTTCTTATCCTCAGTAGCCCACTCTGTCATCTCTATGGCTCTTTTTGGCATATCAGTTTTTGTGATTTTTGTGGACTGCTACTTCCTTCTACAACAGGGGGCTATCCACCCCTGGCCTAGTCCCATTGTAGGAATGTTTCCATGTCTAGAGAATTCTAAAGTGTCATTTTTTTCAGTCTTGGCACCAGTGCACCTACCAGGATTGTGTAACTTTTTTATCCTGGGTCTTGTGCACCCAGCTATCTTTTTTATTTTTTAACCTACTTCCGTCAGAGATATATGCCATATAAAATACAATCTATATATCAGTTTTGTCTTGGTGAAATTTTGTGAAGGTGCTTACCAAGACTTGAGGATGAATTCAGTTCCAGAAATACTACTCTCCTTTGCTTGCTGACTTATCATCTCTCCATTCAGACCTCCTTGTCTCTCCATTCGGTCCATAATGATTCTTCCCATAGCCTTGCAGATGAGGCTAGTCAAGCTTATGAGACTAATTTCCAGGGTCATTTGGTGGTCCCCTTTTATAAAGAGGGACTACTGCTGCTGTCCTCCATTCTACCGGAACATAGCCAGTTTGCAGGCTATGGTAAAAAAGGGATCTAAGTGTGTCATCTAGATCATGTTTTAAGATTTTTAAAAGGCAACTTGGGTGTTCTCTGGTCCCATGGATGCCATGGGTTTGCTTTGGAGAGTGCTGAGATGACCTGCTCTCTTGAGGTAAGAGCCTAAGGAATGCTGACAGGTTTACTTTGAGGAATGACTGGAGGGGACGGGGAGGGGGGTGAATTTGCTCAAAATATGTCAGCTAGCAGGTTGGCTATTACCTCCGGTTGAGTTGAGTATGGGTGATGTCATCCACAAGCAGTTCCGTGCATAGATGGGTATTCCCTTTTAGATTCTGGACATAGTTAAAAAAGGCCTTGTGATTATCCTCAGCTAGGGAGGCTACTTTTTCTTCATAATTAGCTTTGGAGAACTTGAGAAGATCTCTTATTTGTTTGTTTAAGCTAGAGAAGGCTTTCTTTCTTTGATGAGCTAGTACCCCTCTTGTTCTTGGTCATTTGTTTCTTTCTCTTATGGTATAGCCTGTTTATAGGGGCCCACCAGGGTGGCTTGTTTTTTTAACAAGATTTGGTTTTAATCTGATCAGGTACAACCAATTCTATACAACTGCTTAAGTGGTTATACAGGGCATTGGTGTACACCTCTGCATAGGTGTCCATGTTATCTATATTTGAGGGGACTTTGAAACTTCTTACAGTATCACTTAGTAGGGACATTTGAACCTCTTGTAGGTGTGCTGACTAGCTGTTCCAGAGCATCTCCATTGACAAATTCCAAGAACCACTGAGCCAGTATGCTTGTGGTTGTGTATGTTTTCTAGTCATTGGTAGGATAATTAAAATCGCCCATGAGTAAGGTGTTGGGCTGTATGGCAAGTGACTCCAGTAAGTCATGGTATGTTTTCCTGTTTCACAGTGGGGGACATATAGCTAGCTATGAAGCGTTAGGGATCTTTGCCTATAGTTAATTGGACATGGAGGAGCTCAAGACAGTCATACTGTTTGACCAGTTTCGAAGTGTACTTATCCTTAAAAAAGATTGATACACCTCCTGCTTTGGTTCCTTCATGACCAGTTTCTGGGCTGAATGTATGAAAGGCATCTTAACCTTCCACAGCCAGAGTGTTTTCAATGCCTTTGAACGTGAGTCTTGATGACTGCATATATATCAGCATTTTGCAAAGTGAGGAGTGCTTCCAGAAAGTGCAGTTCCTTGTCTTGTTTAGTCTCTAGCATTAAGCAGCAGTGACGGCTGGTGACTTCAAATCAAAGTGGGGTAGCAGGAAACAACTGAATGGGTGGGGTCAATGGGAAGGGGTGTGGCCAACTAGAAAGGGGTGGAGCTATGCTCAAACCACAAAAACTGTAACTTTAATTAAATATGCTGCCCTGGGTGCCAAACTGTCATTATGAGAGTCCAATCAAGACCAAATGAAGTGTAGAAGAAAAAAACTATTTCAATGCATTGGCTGCATGACAGCTTATTTAATATCTAGATGGAAACAAAAAGGATGTGAGGCATGAAAAAATAAATTACTTTTTAAATACATTACTGGACTTCCAGTCAAAATCAAGTATAAGAAAAACAAGCAACACTCAACTCAAAACCACTTCTCCTTGCACTGCAGTTCTAATTATAATTTATATTCTGCTTTATTAAAGTACTAAGTAACATGCTGAAAGTAGCAATCTCTGTGATACCACCACTTGTAAAAATGTTTCTTATCCAAAAAAGACCAGCTGCCTGACAACAACTATCTACTTGTTTCATGGAGAAAACATGATCAAAGTAAAAAATGAAAAGCAAACCAGAAACAAGCTCAAGATACATTGCTTAAAGGATTACTGCACAGGTTATAGACCACACACGATAGATTGGCATTCTGTTTAGTTTACAGGTAAAGCCTGCAAAGATGACTGCAAGACTCCAACAAATGTAATGAGCTTCTTAAAATAATGTAATCCTGTCCTTTATTACAAATACTGTCATATGCATTTCAATACCAAAGGCTTATACTTTATCTAGTTATGTAAGTATTCTCTGCATGGCAACAACAGAAAGGTTTTCAATGTTGGCAATTCTTTAACAGTATGCTCATTAAAGCTTACTTGCATCTTACAATCTCAGACAAGCTTACCTGATGGTCATTAAAGCATTGCTACTTAAACACAGAGCAACAGGCACTTTCTGAATAATAATACACATAAATCAACAGTATAAAAATATGACAGAAACCAGAACATTCTGCAAAATCAAGAACAGATGAAAAGCCACTGTAGTACTTGTGTCTACCTTGGATGGGGGGATACTCTGCACATTTACACTGCATAACTGTTCTTTGCCTTGCTTGGACACATCCAGAGTCACTACATGGTGGAGTGGGGTGCAACAAGTATGTCACAATTTGAAATGTCTCTGGCTGACTGTAATGGCCCTGACACATGTGTCATACCTCTCAACCTCAGAGCAAGAAATCTGGACAAAGCTATACATAGACGTGAGACAAAGGCCCAAAAATAAGGACAATTTTTCAATATTGATCTTAAAACTTAGAAAGATAATAAAATAGTAGGTCTTGCATTAGTATGAATTTTCTGAAGGGTATGAAATCTGAAACTCAAATGTCTGTCATTATTTTCTAACTTCAGTCTTTAATGATTTCCCACTAATTTGCCAAAAAACACAATTTTATGAAAAACGGACCAAAAATGTGATGCAAAAATATAAAATAGCCACACAATCCAGCTGGGAACATGTCAAAGAATGGACATTTTTTTAAATATTAGTACTGCTAACTTGAGCAGCTGACAAAATAAATGAATCTGCATGCATTTCTGAAATAAAGGTAATCTATAACTCTGATTATTACAGTTATTTATTAATTGTAAACCCTCCACATTTTCTTTCAAAATTGCCATTTTGCAGAGGGATTATTAGGGGAAAAGCAACATTTTGAGCCAAAATTGGGGACAGTTGAGAGGTTTGGATATGCCTAATTCTATAAAGCAATTTATTTACATGTACCTCTCAACCTGTTAATGCAGGAAATCTGGACAAGACCAAATATATTGGGGGAACATATAAAAAGTACTAAAAATTGCTCCTGTATAAACTGAGACAGTTGATAGAATAACAGGTCTTGCTTTAGCATGCATTTTTCTGAAGGTTATGAAGTCTGAAACTCAGTGTCTGTCATTATTTAGTGACTTAATTTCTAAATGATTTGCCAGAAAATCACAAATTTTATGAGGAGCAAACCAAAAATAAGAAGCAAAAATCCATTCATTCTGCAAAAATCTGGACAGTTGAGAGGTATAGTTCAGCCGGGACTGTCTTTGAATTTGCCACCCTTTCCCCCCTCACAAAATCATGGTCCCCCCTGCAGCCATTCCAATGAATCATTACTTGGCTTTTTCACTCCATTTACCATAAACACTAATGTGCATACTGCTTTATTTCTGTGATGATTTGGACTTCATTTGAAAGGTTTATTTTGAATTTTACAGCACAAACACTAATATATATTTGCTAAACAAAGCAATGCAGTCTCACAATGAAAACAGGCTTAGCATTAAAACTTCTCTGCCCTTGAAACTCACATTCGTTGAAACAGCATTGAAACCCGCGTTCAAAGAAAATACATTTTGCCAGTGGCAGATAAAGGTTAACTTTGGACTGTATTCAAATCACAGGCCCCTTGCACATGGAACATACACATGCTCTTTGATATACCTTCCTGATACTGGCAGATTCCCTTCATCCTTGAAGACAAAGATAAAGCAATCTCTATCCCTGACTATCTTAAAGTCTCACCATTTGGACTTCATGGAGCTCCTGCTCCTATTTTAAAAGCTCAGTTGTGTTTCTTCATGATTTAGTCATTTATTCAGATGATTAAGAGTCACATTTATCTAAAGTGGTAGTGTGAGTGGACAAGGAGGATTAATAAGCAGGCTTTACAGCCAATGCCACCAAAAGTAAGCTTTGTATCACAGAAGCCAGATACTTGGAGGATATGATTAGGAGAGGAAGTACTTATATCCTACACAGACACAACTGAAGCTGAGAACTACTTTTGAGTGCACATTTAGCTCCATGTTTTTTTGATTGCTCAGTTCATTGATTTATGCAATAGTCAACTTACATACTGTCACCTACAACATAAATATAACTCTTTTACTTTGGTCGCAGTTGTTGATAGATATAAATTATGGGGTGTAAAGTACAGCCCCCACATTAGGGCTGTGGAAGAGCAAAGCCACATGTTAAATGTAAAATTTAGTATGTTGTATTCATTGGTGCTTATGTCAGATATAAATTCGAGGTGTAAAGCATATGTTTGGATTTGAGATCTGTCCCGTTTAAAAGTGCGGATTGATGAATGGCAGCTGCAGATTAATTGGGTTGTTGAAAGGTTGCCGAAAGGTGATTTAATGAGATAGTCTGATGACTATTTAATATGTAGTCATACATATGAGAACATCTATGATGGTGAAATCTGTGAAGCACGAATGGGGCTTAAATGGACCAGATAAACTTTGCCAAACACAAATAATGCCAGAAGTTGATTCTGTCCCTCTGCAGTCGCTTGAGTTGCAAATAAGAGTACGCCCTCCACTGTTAGCATTACTGACATTAGAGGGCATACCGTTAGCATTACCGATAGTACCAGAATGTGTCATGTGAGACAAATTAAACATACTTAATAATTTAACAATAACACCTGATCAAAGACAATAAAGACATCCAAAAATGTAAAAAAAAAGGAAAAAAAAGAAACATAAGAGTGAATAACATGAAATAAAATTAGTCTTTACATCAGCAGTAAACAGCTGTAGTGATACACAGATATAGCTAGATATAGATAAAATTACATTACTATATACATAAATTAATGCATGTGCATGCACACACACACACACACACACACACACACACACACACACGCATGCACGCACGCACACACACACACACACACACACACACACACACACACACACACACACACACACACACACCCTTTTCCTGCAGTTCCATACCTGAGAACAAGTCCTTCCAGCAACATCCATTCAGTAAGGTCCGTTGTAGTCCATAACATGAGAGCATTCAGTAGAAAAGCCAACGAGGCTCATCCTAGTTCTTCCCTCGAGAGCAGAGCAAGCAAACTGGGTGCTACCCAGCCTGCAGACATTCCAGTCCAATCCCCTTCCAGTCTATGCAACTGTAACTGCATAGACTTCTGGGATATTGCTGCTGAATGCTGTCTTCCTAATCCAGACTACTGGTGAGAAAATCTGGATTCTGTGTGCATGCTCCAGACTGGTTCACCAGCAGTCCGGATATCAGAAATACCACGAGTGTGCATGTGCGATTTTCAGCGACTCACATTTTTTTTTCTTTTTTCTTTTCTTTTCTGTTATGTTTTACAGCTAGGGGGGCTGCAGTCCTGCAGCCCAATAGCATGATCTGCCCCTGAGCAGTACACTGAGTTTATCTTGAGATGATTTTCTTATGTTTGGAGGTTGGTTCATAAGTTCATAGGTAGGTACAAGGCTATTGGCCCTAGGGCCTATATATGCCTAGCCAAATGGTATCCTACCTTTTGCCACCCAAGAAAATTATTTTCCTGTGCCCCTGTTGAGCAGAGCTACAGAAGTGGTCCCCGGGGTGAATTTCCTATTTCCCATCCAATCATCAAGATTTTTCTTGAAGAGTGCTAATGAGGAGCTTTGTTTGATATAGATAGGTAGTTTGTTCCAGAGTAAGGGAAGTCTCTGGGACAGGAATCTATCCCTCCAGCATGTTCTGTTTATTGTGGTGACAAGGTTTAAGTCCCTAGAGCATGTAGCTTGGAGGGATTGGGATTTCTTTAAGTGGAGCATCTCCAACAGCTCTGGGTTTGATATAGCTTTGTATGTTAGGCAGAGATCGCCTCTGAGTAGGCGATATGCGACAAAGTAAAGCTGGAGTTTTTGAGATGGTCTGCATAGGACATCTGTTTGAGGCTGGTAATCCTCTTTGTGAGGTATTTCTGTGGCCTTTCCATTTGTTGTAGATGTCTTGTGAGGTACATACCAAAAGGGGCATTGTACTCTATAATGGGTCTAATGAGTGATGAGTAGAGGGGAACAATGACCTCTTTTTTCCTGGATGAGAAACCTTTTGTGATGAGGTGTGCCACATAGAAGGATTTCCTGACTACTGTGGCGATGTGATTATCAAAGGAGAGACTACTGTCCACCTGTGTCCTAAGGTCTCTTATCACACTTTCGGTGTTAAGTAGACTACCACCTATGTGGTGGTTCATGGGTACAGAATTTTTACCAAAAGGGATGACAATGCAGTTTTTGACATTGAGATTGAGGCCATGGCTTTGACACCAGGCATCTGTCTCAGTGAGGCCATTTTGTAGGATGTCCACATCATTAGGAGTTTTGATTATGGCTCCTAGTTTTTAGTCATCTGCAAACTTTGTTAGCCAAAGACCTTCTGATTTAGCCTGTACTTCAGAGAAGTAGATATCAAACAGGAGAGGACCCAGGACTGAACTCTGTGATACTCCACTTGTCACTGGTCTGAAGTTGGATTTAGAGTCTGCTACTTTCACAGTGTGGGTTCTGTCAGTAAGCCAGTAGGCAACCCATCTAGTGACATAGGGATTTATACCTAGTTTAGTGAGTTTATCTATAATTCCAGAGTGGGGGCTGGTGTCAAAAGCCTTGGCGAGATCTAGATAGGCTGTGTGAACCACCTTACCCTCATCTACAGCTTTGGTGACCGCTTCAAAGAAGTCTATAAGGTTCAGGAGACATGATCTGCCTTTTACAAACCAGAACTGGGTAGGGTCTGGAGTTTGGAGATTACCAATGTCATTGTTTATAAGTTCCATGATGATACATTCCATAGCCTTGCAGACCAGGGTCATCAGGCTAACGGGGTAGTAGTTCCCAGGTTCCGTGGTGGCTCCTCCATTGTGGAGTTGGATAATCACTGCTGTGCGCCATTCAGTGGGCATAAAGCCTGAGGTGAGGCTATGATTTAACATGGTACTTAGTTGGGGTGCCAGTTCGTTCTGTAGTTCATGTAGAACACAGCCTGGGATGTTGTCAGGTCCCATGGATGCTGTGTTCTTGGCTTTGGAGAGTGTGTTTTTTACCTGTACAGCCTTGATTACATGAACTTTACATTCTTCCAGTATAGAGATGGGCCCTTTAGGGGGTGAGAGAGGGGTAAAGTTAGCACTGAACCTATCTGCCAGGATGTTGGCAATATCAGTTGGTTCTGTATATTTAGTGCCATTGTGCTGTAACTCAGAGCAGATCTGAGTGTTGCCATTGAGATTCTTGACATAGTTATAGAATGCTTTGTGGTTGTCTTTAGAATCAGTGGCGATTTTGTTTTCATAACTAGCTTTGGAGGATTTTATGAGGGATCTCAGCTTCTTACTGAGGCTGACCAGGGAGTTTCTACAGTCATGGGATTTTACTCTTTTTTGTAACAATTTCTTTCTTCTGTTATAGAGTTTGTTTATGGTATGGGACCACAAGATTGGCTTCCTATTTTGGAGGATAGCATCTTGGTTCTTTTAGGGATTGCACAATCCATGCACTTGTGTAAGTGCTTATAAAGTGTAATTGTATCGGATTCAGCAGTCGTACCTCTATTGTGCATCAGCATGGTTGTTGTGAAGTTTGCCACTTCTGTCTTAAGAAGCATAAAGTCGGCTTTGGAGAAATTTTTTATGGTGGTTTCCCTAATGGGGGTGGGGGTGGGATGTGGATGTCTAGGGTGATTAGCTTTTGGTCGGATCTGACCAATGAGGAATTGATCTCTGGTGTGGAACACTGGTTTCCCATGTTGGTAATGACCAGGTCTAGGATATTGCTGCCCCTGGTGGGGGTGTGGATAAGTTGAACCAAGACGTTGAAATTTATGAATTCCAGAAAACGTTGAGCACAAGAGTCGGTACATGAGTAGTTTTGCCAGTTAATGGTGGGGTAGTTGAAATCACCCATTATTAGGGTGTTAGGTTGTACCCTAATATTTTCCAGTGTATCAAGAAATGAGGAGTGGGAATCCTGGGGCATGTTGGGGGATCTGTAGCAATCTACAATTTGGATTGCGGTCTTGCCCAGAGTTAGTTGCACTTGGATAATCTCGGATGCATTATGCTGAGCAACTAGTCTGGAGGTGTGGATATCCTTAATGAATATGAACATGCCTCCACCTTTAGTGCTTCGGTCCAGGTTAGGTGGCCGAAAGGTGTGGTAAGAATTATAGCCTGGTAATGCAGGGGTGCTCTCTGGAGCCTTGAACCAGGTCTCTGTCACTGCACAGATGTTGATGTTCTCCATTTTAAGGAGTGCCTCGAGTTATTTATATACTGCCTAAAAAGGGCACAATAGAGGTGGCTAATGCCTTTGCTAGTATCCAAAAGCCTAGTGAAGACAGGTGCATACCATCTCTGGCAAAGCATTGTAGCCTGTCAACCATGTCTTTCCATACTGACAGATATTGCATCCTATTGGACTGACACCAGAAGCTAAGCCAGTTGTTAAAGTCAATAATTTTTTGTTTGTATTATGGTATCATCCTTGGAGAAGGTAGAATGCTGCTTAAGGCTAGGATTATACCTGCCTATGACACATAATTTAAAAGCTCAGTCATGTCTGTCATCATATACTCCAGTGAGGTACATCTCAAGTCATTCACCCCGCATGGACTATGACAGAGTCATTTTGGTACTTTTGGTTCAGTGATTTGAGTGATTGAGTGACTTAATGGATCCTGTCACTTGACAGGCAGCTAATCATAAGCTGCTACTTATCCGGCCTGGACAGGTGAACATCCGTGTGCTTCACAATAGAATTACCGATGAACAATACATGAGGTTTTGTGATGTTATGCCTTATGGGCTTACTTGTTGAGACACTGCTCTGTGTGTGTGTGTGTGTGTGTGTGTGTGTGTGTGTGTGTGTGTGTGTGTGTGTGTGTGTGTGTGTGTGTGTGTGTGTGTGTGTGTGTGTGTGTTTGTGTGTGTGCATGTGTGTCTGTTTGAGTGCGTGTGTTATGTGCTGTAGTTGTTTTTTGCATTGTTATATTTGTAAGTAGTTTCTGTTTGGGAGGTCTCTGATCTTTTGGTAAGTTACTAGTGAGTACTTCTGCATATGTGGATTTATGTGTCATGTCCTTATTTAGTGTGGGAAGTGTGTGTGTGTGCTGACAACCTGTTTGGTATTTGATTTGATCTTATGTGAGAGTCTTGCCTCCAATTTTATATAGTAACTACAGCTCTCACATAAAGTTATTTGTTTCAGGAGAAAGTGGCGATCAGTATACATGACACAATTGCTACATTGCTTCGGGATGACCATGTCTATCAGACCGGCCAGAGAGATGATGAGAAACTGCCTGTCCATGATAACAGGCTCTTACTGTATTAGGGAAGAAAATGTGTTAATTTGGCAGGACTGTGCTGGTAGTGCAGAGAATACACAAGGGACCTATACTTTGTGTAGGCTTAGCTAAGACAATGCTACTCAGTACACAACTGAGTTGCCCCTAGGGCAGAAGAAAAGCTTGGAAGGGTTTTACTGACAGCTGTTTAGGGAAAAACTGAGCTTCTAGGCTTTCACAACTATACAGGACACTGTTATCCACTGCTGTGAAAAGAGCAGCACCTTGCAAGTGCAAGGCTTAAATAAGAGAAAATAGGCACGTTTTAAGCTAATTACCAATCAGGAAAGCACACAATAAGCCTTTCACCAGAAATCTCCAACTCAGGCAGGTTACATCAGTACACTTCTGCCACAAGGGTACAAAAACACCTTTGTAATGTAGAATAACTGATTTGGAGCCTATGTGTATCAAGACCGCACAAGCTATCTACAGCAGCCCTACAACTAACAGATACCATGTATTACAGTGCAATTAACTGCTTAAAACAGCAGCAGAAAGTATACATGACCTGTTTCTACAGATTTGTTGAAGACATTTTCATCATTTGGAACAGCAGCTGCAAAAACTGGAAGAGTTCTACAACTTCACTGGTAAATCCACCAGCTTCCTGAAAGTTACACCCTCCCACAGCCATACTTCAGTTAATTTCTTGGACCTCATCATTATTAGGTCAGAGACAGGAGGATCTCTAACCAATGACCTATTTAGTAAAACCACCAGAAAGAACGTACTTCTCCACAGAAACAGCATGCACCCCTTCAGAACAAAGTAGAACATCATTAAGTCCCAAGGGCACAGGATAACCAGAGTTCTTAATTCCTTCCCTCCAGTACAACCCTTTTGAGTGTATACCTTTAACTTCCCGTGGTTGTGGCTTGAGCCTTTATAAAATGAAGTTATCACCTTACAGTGTCAACAAATACTCATTGACAGATGTCAAATATCATGAGGTGTACTCAGTCTAATGAGTAAAGAACTATCCATGTTCAACAAGAACATCATTGAACATGAAAAGGACTTTTTGGTTAGAGGCTATAACAAAAAGACTAATACTTCAGATTTTCAACCTCATCATTGCAAGCACACAAAACAATCTAGACCGTTTAACAACCAGAGGCTTCACCTCACACCATATTCAGAGAACTGAAGAACAAAAAGAAAGTGACAAATGAAGCACCAGCATTATCTTTTTTTTTTCAATAATATTTCTTTATCTTTCATAGTGTACAGGTTAACATACAGAGGTGATATTAGATCATGGCTATAACCAAACAGTTAAAACATATTTACACTATTTACATGAATGCTTTCATAGTTTAACATTAAAATAAAATTAAAATAAGAGAAAAGAGAAGATACTTGTTGACTTCATAAACTTCTTTTGAATGCTAATTCCAGGGTTAGTATCAAAATCTCAGTTTATGACTACATAATGTTGGGGTGATTCTTGTGTATGTTGTAGTGTATCTTACATTTAGAGGTTTATGTAAGTATAATATTGAAAATCTTTTCCCAGAGTTTGAAAATGTTGGGATTTTTGTTTTGTTTGTTTATTATGTATTTATGGGCTGATATATGTTTTATCGCCAAAATCCTGAAATTCTCCCAAGAGTTCTTGCACTGGTTAAGCCAATTGGTAGCTATGTAGAGTTTCATTAATAGGAAAATATTAATAAGAGTGATTATTTGTTTTTTGTATAGATTATTTGGTGGAATATGTAATATCATAAACTCCCAGGTGAGCGTTGAGGTTTGATAGCCCATTTTTTGTAGTTGTAGTTTCAGGGAGTTCCAAAGTTTGAATACACATTTACAGCTCCAGAACATATGGAAAAGGTCAGCAGTTTTATCTTTGCAATGTGGGCAAGTTGGGGAATTTTTAGAGTTAAATTTATGCAAGCTAAGGCGTGTGTAATATGCATTGTTATATATCATGAGTTGCGTGAATGCTAACATTTGAAGGGATATAGATTTTACTGTGAGGTTAATTGCTTGTGTTAATTTGCGATCCTCAAGAGGTGATAATTTTTCTTTCCAATAATCAGATATGAGTATATGATCTTGAAATTTCATGTCTTTTATCAATTTGTATGAGGATGCTGTATATTTTTTGTTTAGTAAAAGAGTTTTCCATAGTAGGTTACATTTCATTATGTCTTCTTTATTAATGTTGATATCATGAAGATAGCTTAAACACATCTCTTTGATCTGTCTCATGATCAACAGATATGATTTGGGAAGGTTCATTTGGCTTTTTATTTCATAAATAGGACAGTTTAAGTATGGGTATATATCTTGCAAGGTTATGTTTATTATATGTGGGAAGCATTTTAAGTCTAACATCCGGTTATTTATTTTGAAGTTGGGGTTTTTATGTATGGGTTGTAATAACATCATGTGATGGAGCAAGTCTACTGATTTAAAGAGTTTTTGTGTTAGCTCTACCGCATTTTTAAGGGGTTGCATTAGATTATATGATTTCATAGTATTGTTATTTAGGAATGGCAATGCTTTGGGATTTATATCCAGATTTTTGGTATATTTGAAATAGATTCTTACCCAGTGTGGACACCACGTTTTATCAGATGTATTGTAGTTTGCAATTCTTAAGATTCTGTTAGCGTTTATAATTAAATAGTAGTTTTCAAAATTTGGTAAGTCTAATCCACCTTTGTTTTTAGGGGTCGTCAGTTTATCATATGAAATTCTACACTTTTTAGGTTCCCATATAAATTTAGCGAATTCAGTGTGGATCTGCTTGAAGAATTTCTTGGGAATGCTTAGCTGGGAGGACATGAAGATGTATAGTAGTCTTGGTAGGATATTCATTTTTATAATCAAGACTTTGGCTAATGGAGGTAGTTTCAGGTTTTTCCATCTATTTAGGTCAAGTAGGATGTGGTTCCATTTTTGTTTAAGCTTGTTTAGATAGAAATCTTTGTTATCTGTGGAGAATGTAATCCGTAAATATTTAATCATTTCTTCAGTTTTTACTTGTCCTATCAAAGGTAAAAGTGAAAAAGGTTTAGGGGTTTTTAAGGGGAAGATGTTAGTTTTCTTGAGGTTTATTTTGTAGTTTGACATTGTGGCAAATTCTTCAATAGCAGATATTATTTTCTTTACATCCGTAATTGGAGTTGTGCAATAAATATTGAGGTCATCTGCAAATGCTGAAAAGGAAATTTTGGTGTTGTATATTAGTGGGGTGTTGTGATATATATTTTGTTTTATATTTAAAAAGAGGGGTTCTAGATATAGGTTGAACAATAACGGAGATAGGGGACATCCTTGTCGTGTACCGTTTCTGATCTGAATTCTATTAGACCATGTTTTATTTATATATAATGATGTGTAGGGACTATTGTATAATATTTGTAGTGTTTGAATAAATTTTTGGGGTATGTTAAAGTAGGGTAGAATTTGAAATAAAAAAATTGTGTTTACTCTATCAAAGGTTTTATGGGCATCTATGACAAGTGCATACATGTTTAGGTTATTTTGGTTAGCGTATGAGATTAGTGTGTGTAGAGTTAATGTATTATCACTCGATTGTCTGGATGTTAAAAAGCCAGATTGTTCACTAGAGGTAATTATATCCATTATTTTTTCATTCTATTAGCCAGAATAGATGTTAGAATTTTGGTATCGATATTTAATAATGATATGGGTCTGTAACTATCCGGATTTTGAGTGTCTGCTTTTTCTTTGAGTATAAATATAGTTTTGGATGCATTAAAGTGTAAATTGTTAATTTTATTGTTTATTATGTAGTTTAATATGTGGGATAGGATTTGTGCAATGATAATGTAAAATGTTTTATAAAATTTCGCTGTGAGACCATCTGGTCCAGGTGATTTATGAGGTTTCAGTTTTTTGATTGTTGATGTTATTTCCTCAATGGTTATTGGTTCTATTAGTTCTTTTTGAAGTTTCATATCGATTTTTGGGAAGTTAAGTTTTTTTAAGAAGTCTCTACTGTTTTCATTTATGGGTAAGGACTGATGGTCTCCATATATTTGTGTGTATATAACTTCAAATATGTTAATAATATCACCATTTTTTGTATAATTCTTATTCTCATAGGTTATTTTAGAGATTTGGGAGGATACTCTTGATTGGTTAATAATCCTTGCTAGTGCTCGCGATGGCGTTAGGACATAATTAGCGTAATTGGCAAGTGTTTTAGTTTTGTGAAGTGATGTTATTATTGTGCAACATATAAAGGTCTTTTTGACATTTCAATAATTCTGTTTCAGTTTGAGTGTTGAAGCTCTTAATTAGATCTTGCTCTAATGATTTAATTTTATTCTCCAGTTGTTGTTTCTCTCTGAGCTGGATTTTTTTATAGTAGGTTGCTTTTTGAAGAAAAATACCCCTGATTTGAGCTTTTGCTGTTGCCCATTCAATATCTGGAAGGTGTTGCTGTTTAGATAAGTTCGCCAGGGTTGATTTAAGGATATCCTGTATTTCCCCAACTATCTCCTTTTTACTTAAAAGATTGGGGTTCAGGGACCCTTTATATCCTCGATTTATTGTGTTCATTTTGGTGTTCTTAGTAAGATTTAGGGTAATTTTTGAATGGTCAGAAAGGTATCGAGTATGTATGTATGTATGTTTACTGTAGGGTCTAGATTAATTAGTGATTCGGAGATTAGAAAGAAATCGATTCTCGACCACATTTTATGACAGTTGGAGTAAAACATAAATTTATTTGGGTTATTTGCTTTGTTGCCATATTTAAATGAATCATATAAATTAAAGTCATATTTAAGTTTGTTTAATGCTATAGAGGCCTGCTTATTGTATGCCATATGTAAACTTGATTTATCCTGTTTTGGATTTTGATAGGCGTTCCAGTCACCTCCCAGAATCATATAGTGATCATGATATTGACTTAAGATAGGATACAATGATGTATAGAAGGAGTGTTGATTATTACAAGGTGCATATATATTGAGCAGTAAAATAGGTTTAGCATAGTCAGGAGTTGAAAGAATTACATAGCACCATCTTCCTTCTTTGTCTATTTTGATTTCTATAATTTTATCTTGTTATTGCTTCTTAATGATTATAGCTACTCCTGCACTATTGGTTTTACCTTGTGAAGCTATAACTTCTCTTATCCACTTTTTTTTTTTTGATTACTGACCATTGTTCTATAGTTAAATGAGTTTCTTGAATTAGTATAATGTTTGCCTTAGCTTGCAAAGTGAGGTGTAGAAATAGTTTCCTTTTTTTCATGTTCCGGAGCCCCTTAACATTCCATGAATCAACTTCCCACATTTACATAGTTTCTTGGTTTATGTATGTAGTCCTGAGATTTGAGTAAACATATCAGGTTATGTTTGTTTCTTGTCAAGATCATGTTATGAAAGCATTCTCTTATTCCCGTCCCTTCCTTGTGCTTAACCACTAGCCTCCTGGACCAGGAATTAAGCAGGGTCTGAAGTGGTTTAACCCTTGTATATTTTTGTAGTATTAGTATAATGTTCACTTGCGTGTTGGAGTTTGTGGAGAAGAAGAAGTTTAATGACCCTGCATGACTTGTCCCTAACTGTACAAAGCCTACCCAACTCATTCCCACAGAAAGACACTGCTTTTATAACCTAAGCCTCTTCTTTTGAGATTTGCTATAGAATGTTATAGTTTAGGTAACATATTTTCAATCAATTTGGTCTTCTTTAAGTCACAGATCATCAATTCCAGAGGCTTGTCTCTAACAGTATTTACATATTTTCTAGCTCTAAATTGGTAACTCAAACTTTATTTACTAACTATAGTGGTATTAGGTATTAATTCTCATTCTAAGCTTTCGCTATGATTGGTCGTTATCTCCTTTGAAGGAGGTTTCTTAACTGTTTATTTCCTTCTTAGAATTAGGAGTATATGGGTTCTTAGTCTATGTAATGTTATGCTGTTGTTTACTCATTACATAATTTAAGTATCTATTTGCGATTACTTATGAGTTTGTTTTATATCTATCTTCTTTGTAGATATTTTTTCTCTTTGTGATTCCTTATAACTTTTTATTGACTCCCTATATTTATTGGTTTTGCGAACTATTTATTTCTTCTCTTGATTCATTTGTTTGTTATTTTGTGTGGTGTAGAGTGATAGTGTTCTCAGATTGGGTCTTTGAATAACCCCAGTGTAGTTAACCACAAATGTTTTGTTGCCCTTGCCTTTTGTTGTTCAATTATTGAACGAAGTTATAGTATATATGTCTTGGCGTGACATATGTCAACTGCAGAATCGTTATTCTTCATATAATTCAATTCACACATTTTATGTACCCCAGAGAGAGCATTGCAGCTATATATGAATTTAGTATAGTTTTGTGAAAAAGCTTTTATTTTGTCTTTTCAAATATTGTTTATATGCCTCTGTTAGTATCTGCCTGTTGTGGCCTTCTATTTATAATCTGTATTGGAGTATGCAGTTTGTTACATTTGAAATATTGTTTGATCGTTGTATTATATTGATCAGTATATAGGCATTATTTGCTTTTGGGTTCCAACCTGTGTTAAGATAAGTCAGTTTCTGTATCAGAGGATTTTAGTTAACTTTAAGTATATTCCATATAACTATGTGATTTAATTAATGGCTAAGCTCATCAAACTGCATGGCCAGAAAGTAAGAATATGGCCAGCAGTTTCATTGACACACCCACATACACCTATACATATACAGCTATACATACGCATCTTTACATACACCGTGAAACTGTAATGAGACTATAAGACAATAGTTGTTGATAAAACCTAGATCTGTAGTGCAGAAGAATAATTTATTCACCGTCTATTATCCAACGGCACGAAAAGCAGTAAATATCCTGCTTTGCTAGCATGTCACATCTGAGTATTGACAGATCCACTGTGCTATTTGGCAACGTGAATGTCAGAAAGTATAAGCAATTCCTTAAAGGATACAGTTAAATGTTAGTGCTATATCCTACTAAGAGGAAATACCCACAGTTTATGATTGCTTGCTCCCTTAGAAACTGAACCTTCTTGCTGATTGGTATTATGGATTTGTATCCTACAATTCAGCTTTGCTTTGCCTGGAATCTTTGCTTTGATGTTAGAGGTCACATTCAGAGCAGACACACTGAGAAATGTTGCAGATATACATCCCAGCATGACAGGATGGGTTTTGTTTGGTGGGCATTTGGAAAAGGTGTTCTAGACATTAATCAAAAAGGGAACAGCTGGGACTCTGCACTCATGACATCACACGTTTCTTAATATAAATGCAGAGTCCTCCAATTTGGTACAAATGTGCCTCAAATCAAAGTCAACATCTGCAGTACTATCTCTATGTGATAAGTAGCACTTCTAACATCATAAAACTATATAGGGTAATGTATACACTCATAGTAAAACTGCTGGCCAGAAGAAATGCACTTTTTTATCTCTGCAGTGATGGGGAGGTAGTAAGGCATGCCTAGTGAATCTGTCAGGTTTATTCAAGGATGATACTTCCATTGCTGATTCAGTTAATACTCTGACCATGTTAAAACATATGTGTCTGTTCGTATTATATCCATATACATGTGTAAGAGTCTACACATATGTATAGCTGCATATACACATACATACATACATACACATACACACACACATACACACATAAATATCATGGGTTCCCTTCAAAGGATCAAGGTTTATAATGTCACTTTATAGTATCAAGTCACTGATCCTTAAATTAACGTCCGCGCATAGTAGCACTCTTTGTAGATTATAGTTCTCTGCAACTGTCAATGGGATTTTATTATTAGAGAGATTAGTGACTCTCTCTTCAATTTTTCACTTTTTCCTTTGTTTCTTTGTTTTTTATTCCATTTAGCTGCCTCTCAGATCTTCTGATCAGCTATGCTGGCTGCCTAGCTTCTCGAAGGGGGACTCTGTATGTACACAGACTTCCGGAAGTTCCTCCTCTTTATTTCGACCTCCCGGAAACGATATATGGCTTATAGTTCCTCCCGTTGGAAAATCAACATGGCGGACGTGAAATATGATTCCCGATGATCTCTTCGTGGGCTGTAGAGAGAGACTCAGGGTCACACCATTCGAAAAATAAGGCCTACGGCAAAACAAAGTGAAATGATGCGGAAAGAAGTCTCCAACTGCCCGGATAGCTTACAGCCAGCTTCTAGATCTCCAAGAGCTGAACCGGTGGGTGTAACTAATTATCCATGGTGGGAATTTTTTTAAAAACTGCCAAAAAAGTACTTTTTGCTTCTTTGTGGTTAGCAACTGAGTGTTTAACACCATCCACATAAAATATCAGTGTATTTGGATATTTAATTTGAAATTTTAGCTTTCTGTTAATTAAGAACTTACAGTAAGGTGAGAGGAGTTGTCTAGCCTGCCTAATTTGTAGGGGCAGATCTTGTGCAAGTGATATTTTGTTATTGTTCCACATTATGAACCCACCATTTTTCCTTGCTGATAATAAGATTGTGTTGACATCCTGAGAGTTTAGGAGTTTGGCATACACAGGTCTTGGATTGTTTGATGCTTGAGATTCTCTCAGGGCTCTGTGTGCCCTCTCTATCATTATTTGGTGGGCTGCTTTTTGGTCTTTGAGTAGTGTGGCAAATATTTGTGTAATAGAAGGGATCAGTTCATTGTGTTGTATATTTTCCGGTATGCCTCTGATGATTATGTTATTCCTTCTGGATCTTGCTTTCTTCATTTTCTGTTATCTTGGCTTCTGATTTGTCCATTCTTTCTATTATTTGGTTAAAAGAATTTCCAAATGATTGTAGTTGGGTGGACAGTTCTTTTATTGCCTCTTGAATAGGTAGTAAAGCTGCCTTGATGTCATCCAGATTTGCAGGTTGATCTGCTTTGTTTTTGTTGCCTGCTTTTGCCGAATCTTTTTGTTTTGCTATTTTCTGTTTTTTAGAATTTAAATCTTTCTTAGGTGAAAGTAGTTCTGATAGTTTAGTTTATGTTGTTGTAATGTCCATGTTTTTGTCTTCTCTTGACATTTTGTGCAGGTGAGGTGAGGCGTCTTGGTTTAAAGATAGTGTTCAGTATATACAGTTTCCTGAGCACACGGCTTTCTTTCCTTGTCTCCCTCCTTTGCCTCAGATAATCTGTTAGAATCCTAGTAGTTTGACTGTTTATTCAGGTTTATTTTTCCCTTCCAGGGTTTTTGAGTGTTGATTAGAGTTATTAGCTCAGATTTTTATAACAAAATAGATCCTGGTTTTTCCTCTGGGTTGTTTTTTTTTCTGTAAAGATTGAAGAGCTGTAGGTTAGCAGTGTCTACAGAACAGCGGCCATCTTTGAATGAAGACCCAGCATTATCTTAACTTTATCCACCAATTACCAGGAACTTAAAACGTGATAATCGACAACTGCTGCATCATAAGTGACAACAGCATTCTTAACAAAATACTACCACTGTGACTAACCTTCACCACCCTCAGGAACAGAAACATTCATGACTTCATTGAAAATAATAACCATACTCCACCTGGCAAACTAGACCCCCCCCCTCCAGGTACTTTCCCCATGTAGCCCTCCAGATTGCAGCTATTGCAAATGCATGGCAGAGAAAGTGGTCTTTTACTGTTTAACAACAATAAATCATACAAAAGCCCCTGGCACAGTAACTTCAGAACAGATAAATCAGTATACAGGGCCCAGTGTCATAACTGCAGCCCTTTATACATCAGGAAGACTAGCAACAAACTGAAAATCAGAATGGCCCACCACTACACAGATATATGCCAAGGAATAACATTGAACCCTATGAGTACATATGCCAGAGAAAAACAACTTCTTTCACTTCCTTATCATCGACAGGGTGGATGATGAACCATTTAAAGGGAACATTAATGACAGACTCAAGAAAAAGGAACTTGAGAGGCAAAGTTATCCATCAACTTTACCCTGAACTTTAGAAAGATCCACCACCACAAATTTTACTCCGGTTGCACAAGCAACTATGATCATCAAATTTTGCAGATTCTCAACTCTTAAAAATGCAGCCAACTTAGCATCTGGATCCTGTAGAGTTTTACTCCAATGGGTCCTTAGAAATCTTGGATAGGCCACAATACCGTTTACTACATGGACCTGGATTCTTGCCAATATTATCAATTCCCACCTGTGATTCTTCTGATTTTCATAATTGGCAGTAGCCAATTGCAACTATCAACTTTTGGCTGAATGTTTTCAGAGTCCTGTGGCATTAATGGAATCATTCAGGTTCTCTGCGCATGAGAACAGAGTTTTTCCTCCATCTTTATGTGGATGGTAATACATATACTTGGGCTCCCTCAGGATTTTCACGAACTGCTACTACCATCCATACTGACTCTGATTGTCATAAAACTATCAATAGCCTTCTTGAAACTGATTTGATTGGGATTTCAGTTTCAAATGGCTACAATTTTACTTATTTTTTTTATGCACGTTGGGTATTTAAGTTGGAATTTCTATATACTTTTCAAATTTTGTATATATTTTTTTGGGTTTGAACATTTCTACACTGTGAATGCAGGCTTACTTAGCAAGTTCTAACTTACTTGGAGCAGCCTTCTGTCTCCTAACTCTTTTTCCTGTGCTTTTGGTGTCCCGTCTCTCAATTTTATGATGGCTCATGTTATAATTCAAAGCCAGTAACATATGGCTACATTTGATGTTGCCATCTGCAGACTTCCATTGGAGTATCCTATGATGCTAGAGTCAACTATTTCAACATCCAGGAACTCCTGGCTATTTAATAATTCACGACTATGATAATTTTTAACTTTCCTCTCAATGGTCCTCAATCCCTAGCTGCTGCTACCCTTGGACTTGGTTGGCTCTGATTTTGTTGTCTCTACTAGTAAAACATTGTTATTCCATTAGACCCCTTCCACATACCTCACCATATTCAGATTCTACGGACTTATACAAACTGGCTAATATTCCTTGACCTTGACTGATCGACCCCTTCTTTAATGCTTAAATATCCCAGAAGGGTGTATGTTTCTTTCTAGTTAAATAAAAATACTGCTTTCATGCGTAGCACACCAGTAGCTATCTTGTTCCACATGCTAACTCATAACCTAATTATAAGCCATAACAAATATGGCCCACAGCATGCTACAAGATAGCAAAAAGCATTACTAAAAAATGTACATGTGGCTGGGATACAGTGCCCAGCCACCATCTTGACCACTGTCTTATCTGGTTGCTAGTCCATGCAAGTATTCTAAGCAAGCTTCCCCAGTTTTGAGGCTTATCTTACAGACATGATCCCTACCTATAACAAACCAAATCTGGATTATGTAAACTAAGGATGGTCTCAGTATTGCATAAAATATTGGAATCGTTCTGGCTTCAAGCAGGGCTGAGGTATCATCAGTAAGAGCCTATGGGGATGCTTTAATGGACGGTATTTTATTCCCACCAGGTTACAATCCTGGTGGTCTCCTGTTTGGAAATGTTATCTCAGAATACATGAAGCCCATGCATCTTGCATGGATACATAAAAACCCTAATGCATTGTTTAATTCTCTTTTTATTCTCTCTTGCTTAAAAACCTGGGTAGAAAATGGTCTTTGATTTTCATTTAAACTTTATACTATTAATACATACACAGTCCCTGTACTGCTCATGCCATCTGATTAGACCTGTATTAAGTTAACTAAAAATGGTCTCACTGGGCAGCATGTCTAGTGTTACACTAAGAATCAGAATCCTTATAATCCTTATATCTAATGATGTGTCAGCAAAAGTGCAGAACCATTATTAATATATGTATTAAAACTCTATCCCTAGTTTTTGTTTACAATACTGGTTTTCTCTTGTTCAGTAACTTCAACTCAGCATACATATGAACCCACATGACCTGCACAGCTATGTAGCATGCTCTAGTTCTCATCAGCTGAAGAAACTGGGTGGAAAATGTTTTTTGGCTTTAATTTAAATTTTATTTAGCACTTTCTATATCTGACTTATAAGCTGAAGACTGAGATTTTCTTGAATGAACCAATGCATGGGCATTTAAACATACTCCAACCTGCATTACTTAGCTCATTCAGCTGCATCCATCTGAAGTATATTTGCAAACAGAAATATTGACTTTTTCGTAGGAATGTACTCCCAAGAATATTTAAAATCACACACATACAGGCATTTCTCAAGTGTATCTCCATTCATGCTAGCTTTTCAGCACTGTGACTTAACTGTTTGTATGTTTATATTTTTAGTACTCACACTTTCTTATGTGGCAACTATAATTTGTTCTGTATACTGACATTCCAGTCTGTACTCTATTTTATCTTACATATAATGTTTCTTTTACTTTTTATTTCTGTAGACATTATTGGAGCTTTTCTCCTAGGGTCTCCACTGAAAATAGTTTTTTTGTAACTCATCTCAACCAACCCGGTTAACAAATGTGAAATAGATAAATAAATACAATTCTCAAATTATTAAAATTATAATTTCCATGCTTGACAAGTAGTTTTCCTGTGGCAATGCTGAATTACAAAGCTAAGTTTCAGTTTTTGTATGCTTTATCCAATGGGTTCAGTTCCCAGCTCGTACAACAATATTTTAGCACTGCGTAAGCTCCAGCATCACAATATGTTACGGTTCATCATCTTTCTCCTTCCAAACTGCAACGATTAAAAATCGTGCCATAAAGCATTACATTGTTGAACACTGGAACTTATGTCAATAGGCTATCACACATGGCAAAGCTCAATATCATGTTTCAGACCTGTGCTGCTATGTGATATATGTAGTACCAATGTGTCTGCCATGGAGTCCTTCTGCTTTCATTTGCACATGAATTTGACAAGGCTGTGCATCTTTGCATAAAACCAGTTACCTGCTATATCTGAAATAGGTACCAATTCAGACATATTTTGTTAGCTTGACTTTTGCAGACATGTTTGGCAAGGGAGAAAATGGTGCTAAATTTAGAGCACAAAGGTGGCGTGTTGAGGAAGATATTTGTGGCACTCGCTGTGAAGTGCTACAGCCTCAGGTTGCTGTAGGGGGAATATACCAGGTCTCAGGAAAGGCGAGGCTTGGAATAGCTTAGCCAAGACTGTCTTCAGTGTAACTGGCATTCCATGCAACTGGGAACAATGTCATCATCGTTATAGTGACCTTAAGAAGTGCAGGCAGCACCTCTTAAGCAGACAAGAAGCTGAATTTAGGGCTGTGAACACTTCACAGCTGTGTAAGTATACTGACTCATCACCTGTCTATGAAATGGCACTAACAATGTTGCCAGCCAATGCAGTTACTCATACTTTCATGTATATTTCTTTTTATTTTGTACTATTTAGCTGCAGAGGAAATAGCTGCAAACCATGAGGCGTACCAGGAGAGATTAACTCACTTCAGATAGGCATGGGGTAAGTATGTCTCAGGTATAAATTCAAGCCAAAAATTATTTTTTATTTCCTGAAACACCAGCATCTTGAGCAGGCATATCTCAACCTTCAGCTCAAGCATCCATGCCTTCCCCAATAACTCTTTCTGCTTACATTAAGCAATGAGGACAGCAGCTTAACTGTGTGTATAGTGTGTGTGTGTGTGTGTGTGTGTGTGTGTGTGTGTGTGTGTGTGTGTGTGTGTGTGTGTGTGTGTGTGTGTGTGTGTGTACATGGATTCAATAACGATAAGCAGCAATTACCTTTTATTACTGGATAAGTATTTATAAAATATTAAAAGCAATAATATGTCAGAAAGAATCAAAATATGGTAATTGCAGTTATTACATTTGAATGCATACTTCCTATCCATCATTGAAAAATAAAGGATGCTTTTTGTAAGATTATAGCTGTGAGATTTGTTTATTTATCATATATGGATGTGACAGTAAATTGTCATAACTGTTTATGTATTGCTAAACAGTCTATTGATAAAATAAAGTACTGTTACATGCCGTGTATCTCGTTTTCTCTTTTGCGGCCTACCTCCATTCTTTCCCTCACTTTTTTAATTATTTTGTGGGGTTATATTTTATTAATAATCTGCTGTTTGCATACCTTGCTGCTGAAAAATAAATGATCAACAGCACAGAGAGGTACACCGACCACTTTGTCCCAACCCACCATACCTTCACAGATGGCAGCACAGAAACCCAGCAATAGGGGATTCACAAACTGTCAGCATTGCCTCCACAACCCCTGTCCTACCTCCTCCATTTGCATCAGGTAGCTCTGCCCTGGCTATGATGCAGTGGTAATCTGTGAGAGCAGTAGTAGTAGTGGAGGTAGCAATTTTGTCACCTGGCAGGAGATGACTTAGCTGGTAAAGGATATAATAGAGAGAGGCCTCAGTGCTTGTAATGGCAGGGTTGAAAAGGTCCTGCGTTGTATTGCAAAGACGATGCCACATCCAGCACTGCTGCAGGGAGCTGCTGCAGGAGGCAGTGATGACAGTTCTGGGGGTGAGGGCGAGATTCTTAATGTTCTCAGCCAGAATATGAGTGCACCTTTGATGTCCTCTACCTATCCCCAGTCATGGTGACACCCAACATTTTGTCTCTATCACCTTCCCTGTCTATCTGTCATGTATGTCCAGTATGTCTGCGCATGCTTCTTAACCTACCCTACCTAGCCATTTCGTTCCTAAGCACCTTCCACAGTATTCGTCTCTCATCCCCCCCAAAAAATAATAAAAAATGGGCACATCTGTCACAAAAAAGATTACCAGCCATACATAGCTCTCCACTTTGCCTATGTGTCATCCTACCACACTTGATTTGGTCCAATTGGTCATACTGCATTATTCTCTTGTCACCCATCACTGTTGTTGAGACTTTTGAAAGTCATAAAATTATGTGTACAGTTGTATATTTATGTTGTGAAGAAGTGGATAGCTACGGTGGTCTGCCATGACCCTCTTTCAAATTCCTGTATTCTTTTGTTGTGTCCTACCCTCTACTTGCCAAATCCCTTTTCACCACTTTCCTATCCATCCCTTTTCACACATTTAATCCAGTCAAAAATAGATTCACACATAACACACATGGCCAGAAATGACTTATGGAAAAACCTTAATTTTATATGCTTGGTATTTGTGCAGAGGTTGGTATAGCATGGCAGTGCTGAGTGACAGGAAATGCTGCTTAACTTCTAATTGAAAAATGCTGAAGACTTCAATTAAATCTAATGTGTTCCTGTTACTTTCACGCAAATGTGCTTAAATCCACTGTGCTATAGTAATACAGAGTGAAGACAGGGTAAAGGCAGTACTGTGATACAGCTAATGGAACAGTCCTTCGGTTGCTGGATGTAATAAAGTAAGAGAACCTATGTGGTCTGCTGAGATAATTACTCAGTTTGTAGCCTGATGTTTTTGCATAGTGTCATGGGTACAATTACAAATGTAGGTCAATTTATGGCATTTCATATTCCTATCATGTAATTAATTGCAAACATCTATATTTCTCTCCATATACAACATTTCCTTGGCATACTATTTGAATAGTGCATCAAGACATCATTTGCAAAAAATTGCAGCCCCCACAAGGAGGCTTATTATGCCAACCTTATCCTGCTTATGTCGTCATATTTAATGAACTCTCCTATACATTATTTGTACCTACAGCAAGCACTTTATTTCAGAGAACATGACAGCTGAATGATGATTTAAAAAGTAAGAGTAACACACCATACAGATGTCCCTACCTGACCCACAAAACATATTGTTGCTCTTCCTGTCTGCATCTGTCTCTGTTTCTCTCTGTTCATCCCTTCTGCTTCAGTAAGTTGTCAGTGTGCTTCAACTGTGTTATTTAAATGCAGTGAAGTAGTATTTCATTTATGGTGTATAGCTAGGTTTTTGACTAATATCAAGGGTTCTAATCCAGCCATTCGCTGTTACTGGATTTTTTGGTACACTCTTTTATGTGTACCTGTTGGCTACATATTGTTATAAGCCACCATTATCCTTTTCTGTGATAAATTACATTCTCCCTGCTTCCATCTCACCTTGTTGATGCATCATCTACGTTCTGTATCATTATTCTTCCTTCACCGCATTTGTGCAGTGTCTGGCACTGAGCAACAAATACAACTAAGGCTAAATGGAAGTTCAAAGCTTATGGCAAGAGCTGGTGATTTTATTGGCTCTGGCCACATTACGCTGTTGTGCTTCATACTGCTGTGCTAAGCTATGTCTATTCAGTTTAATGTAGTTTTCAACAAGCTGAAGAGTTGGATGTAAAGATTACAGTGGACAATCAGGTACTGAAGATGAATACATACATTCATATTTAGTGAAATTTGCTGCCAAATGTGTGAAATCCGGTGTCAAATGTTAACTATCAGTAGTATGGCTTCCTAAATGGTGTGCTCAGATAATACTCAGGTGTAAATACTTTTCTTGGAATGGTCTAAAGGTTCAAATCCAGATGGATGAAAAAAATGTTTCAGAATGTTTTGTCTTACTCCTGTGGCTATAAATGTTGACTGCACCGTTCCTTCACATGTCATTATCCTGCTGCTATATTAATGTGGCTGCTCACTACTGTGAAGTCTGTCTTGTACTGATCTTTGTGTGAAATTTGGTGCAGAGCAACACAGACAGTTACTGCTAATTCCCATTCTAAGTTCAAACATCAAGGTATGATTATGTATGTGCTAATAATTTGCTATCAGCAGCACAAGTCAGCTTGACATTGATGCACTCAAAGGGTAACATAAAAATTAAATCAAAGGATTATTGTTCTTGGTTGCATAACATTTCTATGTCTGTATTACATTTGTCAACAGATGATCTTGATTCCAAAATGATGTTGACTCAATTCAGCTGTTTAATGTATGTCTGCTGTACAGTGTTTACAGCTGGTTAACCTATCTTCACATAATCCACTACTGTTATTCTGCAATGCACTGATCTGTGCATGACTTGCATGTTTGTCTTGGCACTGCACATAGTGCAGGTATGATGCAATACAAGCGTGCTATCATCCTGATGTGAAGTCACATGAAAGTTTGATTGATAATCCACTGGTGTACAATAGTAAATATCTATGGCATCCCATAATGTGAAACATCTCAGTGTCCCTCACAGTAATGCAATGAGTACAAAGGGCAGTGGCTGAAATTCATAAACAATTTGCATAGTACAAAGCAACAGTTTACACAATGAGAGTGTACATATGCTTAGTGATGGTGACTCAGAAGCACAAGTTGCACAACACTTAGCGACCTGTACTTTGATTAATGTAGCATATGCATATGAGTGAATAAAGTTATATAACTGAAGTAGCACCACCAAATGAGACAATAATAAGACAAAAATTAAGGGGTTCAAAAAGTGCCTCAATTCTTCAATGTACATGAATGACCTTGTGCATCTGGTGCTGTGTCTAAAACTGTGTGTCATGAGAGAAATTTAAGGCCTACATGTTGAGGTTGTTTATTACAAACAAGATTCAAACAAGAACCATAAACATAAGATTATTCTTATCTCCCTGTTGAAATGTCATCATTCGAAAAGCCAAGTGCCAGCAAAAAGAAGAAAAAGACTGTAAACACAGGAGAAGAGAGAATCTTTAAAATCATTCTTCTTAAACCTTCTTTTTGCAGGGGGGACCCATCCCTTTGTTATTCCACACCCCCTGCACTTCCATGCTCCACATAAACTTATATATACTAACTCAGAGATGGGCATACCTTGGAGAAAAGGGAATATTCAGAAAAATGGCGCCTCAGCCATAATATATGTAAGCCTGTTCTTTTGGCCATTCAGACTCTATATTTTGGGACTCACTGTAACGGGTTCCAACATTTCAAAGTATGCTCATATTAATACTAAGAAACCTGGCACATTTTTGTGGTCTGAATATATACAGCATATGGAGATTTGCTAGTAAGTTGCAGTTTAACATAGAGGTAGAGAGATGTATAATAGCACATCAGGAAAAAAAGATAGATAGTTTTATAAACTTAATCCACAAAGCCAACAAAGAATAAACCTGGATGGATTACTGCAGATAGTAACCTATTCAGGAGGTTTAGCAGGTTTTACAGTGATAGACATACAGTCCCAAAAATGATCTAATTTGTCCAATAATGTGGATCCAAGCCAGTTACCAAATAACATGCTCAACCCATGCCACACTCAGAAAATTCACACACTGTAGCAGAATGCACATCACCCTTGTTTACTGACACTTGCTGGGGTCCTTCCACTCTGAAGCCACATAATGTGTTGTGATAGCTGAACGCTTTAAAATGCAAGCCATTTCTGCCTGAGATAATAATATAGATGTTTTACTAGTGTACAATAGCAACTGGAAGTTCACTCAGATGAGAAAGAGATGCCTACAATCTGCACAGTCAAAGCTAAAATAACTCTGCATAGGATCTACAGCCATTTACTTGACCAAGACTTGTATTATTCATCTGTATTTGATTCCCCATGTGCCTTAAGTATGCTCAACACACTAAAACTCTTTTCAAAGTGTTGTGCTTTGGGCCAGTAAGCCTAGAGTACAAGCCACAGTGGATGCATATAGAACCTATGGGTCACACACACTGATTTCAACAAGAGCAGCTGCTACAAAACAAAGGCCTAGTCTTAAATCTTTCCCAATAACCTTTGAGCTACAGACCAGTTTTGTGAGGCATATAGTTGGTACATATGAGAATATTTAATCATACTGGAACTGAATTAGTGATACAAAGTTGTCCATGTTAATTTCCAATTGAGTGACAAGAGGTAGAAGAGGAGACAGCATCAGCATGTCTTAGTTGCAGGTATTTGCATAGATTCCTGAATGGGAGGATACATTTTCCATTAATGTACTAAAAAAAAAAAAAACTCATTTTCCCATTTACCACTTTGGTTACATGGTATATGCAATCTATGCCTTTCCCTATCCTGGCTTAACCGATTTTCAGAATTTAAAGTCCCCAAATTGAGATATTTTGTCCATAGATACATAAGGCCAAGAACCATTTTTTGAACTATTTAAATGCTTTAAAACCTTATGTCAATCTATGCCAGCCTTGCACATAAAAAGGAAGAGTGCTAAAACTGGCGTAAAGGTTTATAGTATGTGCTGTTAAACAGCTTTCCTTCTAAGATGGACTATACCACCTTAGGGTCTTGTGTGGCTAATATATAATGATTTGATATAATTGCTTCAGCTACTCTACCAAATTCTATAAAGCCAGTGCAACCCAACTTTCATGGTTATAATAGACATGAATTGAGTATTGCGCCTTTGCATCCATGGAAAAGAAAGAGTTTTATTAGTTTGTTATTTTTACAAGTCTAAACAAGTTGGCGATATGGGAATATGCAAATATGTGTTCAGTTTCATAGGTAAGTTCTAGGTTAGTTGCCCTTGTGAGCTATTTTAAGTCTAGCCAATTTTCCTTCCAATGGTGAAAATCTGTGAGACTGACAGCTTAAGCATTATACCAACCTCAACCCTTACACAACCACCAAGATCAAAACATTATTTTAATTGCCAGTTTTTCCCTCACTACAAGACAGTAGTTTTGTATACCAGGAATGGACCAGTACATACAGTAATTTCCAGTGGGGTTTTAATTTCAGATTTCTAATATGTATGGGGTCCAGCTGTAGCCTTACACCTACATACTAAGGTGGGATAGTGTACAAAAGGGGAAGGCTGCAAAGTTACCCTGACATATGAGACTTTGGAAATACCTATGATATAGACATAGTATTATGATTTTACTCATCAGATTTATCCTTGCTCCTCATAGATTTACTGATGTTCCTCATAAATTCAGACCTATTTATGGGTACATACCTTCTTAAATAAATAAACAAAGCCTATATGAAGATCCCCTACCACTAACTATATAGGGTCTAATATATAAAAACTTAAGCTTGTGAAAATAAGAAAGTGCTTCTCTTTCTGACCATCTGCTATGGTTTTTTAAGGACCAGTGGTATGATTTTTGAGAGATCTAATGTATCAGGGCACAGCAAGGCAGTCTGTACTCAAAGGCTTAACTAAGAAAACTGCTGGGGGTCCAGTAACTGTGTGACTCTTGTTATCCTAGAGGCAGAGGTTGGGTTGTCCATGCTGGACATCTGTTCCAGCATGAAGGAAAAATGGGTCTAGCTTACTAAATGATTGCTTGCTATGTTTCTATTATAATATACTAATGCTGTTGAGCATTTAAAATGTATAGTGATGGCATTTCAGTAACAAAGTGTATGTGTCACTGAGAACTTTCTGCATCTCCCAGTCACCTTCCTGGAGAAGTCCTGCACTCACTTAACTTTGTGGCCACAAAGTAAGAACTCTTTGCCCTCTTTGAACAGCTCTCTATCCATGTAATTCATCCAATCTGAATATATCATGTCTTGGTAGAACTCTGGATTTTGGTGGTGGCCTGAGCACCCTGCGCACTCTTTTAATAATGAGGCTCCTTTGCATTTCTAGAGAAGTGATAAAAACTTTCTTCCAGGTGGATACGTATGTTTGCGCCCTCTACTCCTCCTTCACTCTAACTAGGTGGGAATTATTTATCTGATTCCTTTGGTCAACTGGTGCCCTAGGCAAAAGGGCTCCACAGCACCCCCCCACTCACTACCTGGTGCCCCCATCCTGATCTACCTACATTACCCAGATTACTGGGAAAGTGCCCCTACTAGAGCGGCACCCTAGGCAGCTGCCTAATTGGCCTATGCTTAAGGCCGGCTATGCCCTCATCTTGTATCTCTGTGAGCCATTTAGTCTCCTGCTGTCACATGCTGACTAGTTCCTGTATCTCATTTATAGAGGCAGTATTCAATGCAATGACAGACTCAGTGGATGCTGACTTGGCAAACAAGCCTTTGATATCTTCTGAATTTTTAAGACATACAATCTGCTAATATTGTATTAACCAGTGCTGCTTGTAAGTCAGTCTTATTTTCCAAAGAAAACACCACAAATTCTTACACTGGCCTGGCAAGAGGTGCCCAGGCTCATTCAGTAAAATCTGGTGATTCATCAGCTTGGTGATTCTGATAATGTTAACAGACCCATTGTATATGTGGGGGTAAATGACCTGAGATGTACCTCTCTATACTATATGAAAACAGACAAGGTAGCCATGCAGTAAAAGGATAACCATAAAGCCTTGTTTAGCTATGTACTCAACCTCAAAGGTAACATACAACATTGTGCTGAACTAATTGTAAACAGAATCACTTATGTGGAGAAGGAGGATATAACAAACTTTCTAGCTGACAGATTTAGCTCTAGTGTTATGCCACTTTCCCCCAAACTCTTCCCAAGAGATATCATTGACCATAACTCCCCTCAGCAATCACTAGAGAACAAGTCCTCAATGAGATCTCCAAAGCAAAAAATATTGCACCTATGATCCCAGGTTGCCTCCTGAGTAGCATGAAATGTGACCCATCTCTTCCTTTAGGATCATTGTTCAACCTTAGCCTCCAAACTGGCTTTGTGCAATAATGCAGCAGTCATCCCTCTGCACAAGGGAGGGCCATCTACTGACCCATGACTTGTCTTATATGCAAGGCCAGGGTAAGGATTATCATGGATATTATAAATAAAGCCATAGAAAATCTTCAGAAACTTTATCCAATACAAGCTGGGTTTGTCAAGCGCAGATCGTGCCTGCTCAACCTGTTGGACTTTGAGAAAGCCCCAAAGTTATGGCTGAGGGCAAAACAGTACAAACTGCCTATTTTGACCTGGCCAAATCATTTGATACCATTCCTCCTTTGGGTATTATTAACAAACTCACAAAACTAGCAGTAAACCTCTATGTCACCCTTAGGATAGCCAAATGGCTCACAGATAGGACACAGGGAGTCAGAATAGGGGACTTGACCACTGCAAGGCCAGCCAACAGCAGAGTCCCTTAGGTCTCTATGCTGGTGCCACTCATTTAGGCATCTACTTTTTAGAAGTCAAAGCTAATGTTAAAGGACTATGTTTGACTAAGCTTGCAGATGACTGCAAGGCTGGCTAGGTGGCACTATTATACAGTCCCCCAAAGAGAATAATATTCTCCAACAGGATTTGCTTCGAAATAATAACTGATGCAGAGCTATGGTCTAAAAATGAATGCTAGAAAATGCATAATAGTATCTTTTGGACAGTTGGCTTCCACTGAGATTTGCCACATAGACAATACACTTCTAACAGTAGACCCAGTGGTTAGGGACTTGGAACATATGTAGACAGTTACCTGGCCTTTGACCACCATGTGTCTACCATTGTAAGGAACTCATTCTTTATTGCACAGGTCATTAGTAAGGGTATGGCATCCAGGTCCAAAGATATAATTATCCCAGTGTAGTTCAGGCTCATTAGACAAGTCATAGAGTACAATGTTCCCTTTTGTATGTAGCTTACCAGGCATATGCAACAACTGGAACGTCCAAAGAAATTCCTTACAAAAAGAATGCAAGACATAAAACACATGGAATATGTAGACCACCTTAAAGCCTTATCTTTATACTCTCCTACATACTACTGGGAGGTGGTCTGTGTCTGGCCTATAGGGCATCATATGATGCAGTACTTAGAGACTTGCTGCACATCAACAAGTCCACCGGCATTAAAAATATCTGATCCAAGGACCTAAATCTCATTTGCAACATAAACATAACATGTTGGTGAGACAGATATGTTTTTCAGAGACTACCTCAGTTTTGCAACAGGCTTCCCAGCCATGTGAAACAGATTTCATCCCTCACCCTATTCAAATGTAAAGTGAAAAAATATTTGGAAATTCAAAAATGTAACCCTGCACTCAGACCTATTTCCTTATTGGACAAAAGCAGCTTGCACATGCTCTGCCACTAAAGCACAGCTATATTCGCCTTGGTAATTTATCCTGTCATTTATATATAGGAATATGTGGCTAGACTTGCAAGACATCTGATGCATGTAGTCCATGATCTAAGGCTTCACAATTTTGCTGTTGCCTTGGCAACCCTCATCCCCTGCCAGGAAATGTAGGTTGGAAATTGGAAATTTATTAGACTGGCTGTTGTATGTTCTCAGCAGCCCTTTTTCATTCTGGCCATGTCTGATGCTGGCCTCATGTAGCACTGTGAAGGACTTGAGTATTGACATTGACTAGCCCATATCTTGCATAACATCACCTGACTGACACACAAACAAACTGACTTGTTTTGTGCGGTTTGTGACATTAAAAGGAGTCTAGTAGGCAGATATCACCTGCATAGTGAGTCCCAGGGAATGTGTGATGTACCTATCAATGTGGAGACCATGCAACCAATTAGGGTTATCATAGATATGTTGCAAGTTTTAGCTACACAGATACTTAAAAACATTTCTTTGCGTTATCCTTCTACATATGCAAGCCCATATGTGGTTCCGCACAACAGTAGAGGAGAGACAACAACCAGTATACGTGCTTCTATAACATTGTGTGCCACCTTGAAGTACTGTATGCTATAGGCTGCACTGATGTGGCAATAAAATCTCCACCTTGCCCAGCTGACAGATGTATGCAAACAGGAATGGTTAATATTCATTGAACTCAGGTGTTTGTTGTGTGTGCATATGTCTGCGTGTATGTGTATGTGTGTGTGTGTGTGTGTGTGTGTGTGTGTGCGTGTGTGTGTGTGTGTGTGTGTGTGTGTGTGTGTGTGCGTGCGTGCGTGCGCACGTGTGTGTGTGTGTGTGTGTGTGTGTGTGTGTGTGTGTGTGTGTGTGTGTGTGTGTGCGTGTGTGCGTGTGTGTGTGTGTGTGTTTCTGTGTATGCAGTACATAGACGGTTCCTATAATTGTTATATTTATCACGTCTGTCCTCTAATCACCTTCAGTGAAATGACTACTCCCAGGCATATCTGGTCAGTGAATGCAGCTCATTTTTACAAAATAAATGCATGCTGATACATAAATTGGGCATGTAACCACTGATACACCCCACCAAAAATATTTTGTGTGTTGCAGGTGATGCTGGATACATCTTGGAGCCAAAAGTAATGACTTCTGTATGACATCTTGATCTCCTGCCTCAAATGACATACATCCCATAGAATATGTCATTGGTGTCTTGAAGGTATACTTGTGCTACCTTGACATAACTGGGCGGGTCCTCTAGCGACAGCCAGCAAGCTGATCAGCCCTTTGACACATGTGTTTGGTCATCTCAAAGATATCACAATAAGAACAGCAGCAGGAAAGGACAATAAGGAGTAAGCTGAAGAAGTGTCTTCTCCAGGAAGCAGTGAGTGCAGAACATAACAGTCCTGAGACAGCAGCACTCTCTGGTAGTCAGCTATGTCCCATGATAATTGTAAAGTAGCAGCACCACACAGAATAAACGGTTCCCTATTATACGATTGAAGATGCATTCTTTCAAAAGCATCTTGATCGAACTTGAAAGCACAAAACGGCAAAATACCGAAACGGCATATAAACTAATTCTTTCCCTGGGAAAGAAATCGCTTGGCCGCCTTCATTATTTTGCCATTTTTGTCACTGTCGTGCGATCTTGGAGTTTGTATATTTAAGTAGGGGGGTGGGGGGCACAGCTCCCTATGGCAGGGGTGTGGGGGGCACAGCCCCCCACTTTATGTAATGTTTTAAAGTTTGTTTGTTTTTTTTTTCTTTTTTGGAACAGCGATTTTTTTTTTCCCTGGGGCAAAAAATTTCTGTTCTAAGTATTCGGGATTGTAACCTTTTGCTTACATGGGGTCGATAAATCAGTGTTCACTTTTTTAAGCAATCACTGATTTAATATAGACCCGAATAAACATGATGCATGTAGGTCAGTGTCAGGTTGTCATGATAGGCATGACTCAAGCTACACTAGTCAGTCTATGATCTGGTTAAGCTGTACATCACACGCCTCCTCAATGCAACACAGGATGGCTGGTGTTGTGGGTAACAGCCTTTGACATTTTCACATTTTAAAGCGGATGCAATACCGAAAGATTTTCATCACAAATGTACATGCACACACACGCACACACACACACACACACACACACACACACACACACACACTCACACACACACACACACACACACACACACACACACACACACACACACACACACACACACACACACACACACACACACACACACACACACACACACGCACATGCACAGACACACACACGCACACACACACACATGCAAACACGCACACAGACATGCACACACACGCACACATGCACACACAGGAGACAGGAAACCAGATCACAGAGGGTGAGAGCTGCAGCAACTGTAGCTTACGTGTGGGAAATTACCTCCCCTTTGACAGGAAGAGATTGCAGTATGTCATCAGGCCTCTTAAAATGTGGGGCGATGCCACTGCATGATCTGCATTTCACTACAGAACTTCAAGTCCACTTCAAATCCTCCATTGCCATGGTGAGAGAGTTTCTGGCATCTCATGACAATGGTATTGTGCATGCACACCACAAAGTCCCCAGTGCATATGCATCATGGGAATGTGCTCTACTCTGGCCATGTCAATACCACACATTGTCACTACCCATGATGGGAGTGGTGATCCTATGCAGAGAGTTGCTCACTGTAACAGTGTGTAGCACCAGATCCCTCCGTACAAGTATTATCTCTCAGTGGCTATTATTCCATGTCTACATGAAAGTCACAATGGTGCTGAGCACCGCCCTCTTGAATGCTATGCATTATGCCTACACATTTCAGTGTGGACTATATGGCACCAGGTAGTCTATAAATGACATTCCTGTACATAAGTTCATTTATAGACAATGCTAGCTGCATCTCAGAGGTCACACAGAAGATCTGATACTGTCATGTACTCCTGTTTATCTGAGTCCTGGTACATACACTGACATGGGAATCAGTGCTTACATGCAAACCTACATGATCTGATACAGGGAAACCAGGTTTATGGTTATCAAGGACAATGTGTTTCTCACCATCTTGGTATGCTGGGCACTCATTATTTGTAACCATAGTGTCTTCAATATTTCTGGCCATATCTTCATCCATCCCTATCCTTGACTGGTATAGACAGCATCATTGTATACCAAGAGCGTGAGTCATTAACCTCTCTGTTGGTGTCATCACCAGACAACCCTGTGATGCTGACATTAGTCATTTGACCAGCCTTAAACATTCATGCAGCATGCTCATTAGCACCGCTGTATACATGGCACCATGGTGAGCCCATTGAATCATGTTACTAGGGTACCCGTATGTCATAGATTTATAGCCTCACAGCTTATTACTAGGCAGGTAATCTAGAAGACCATTCAGCAGACTATCAAGAGAAGTATAATAAATGTGCAAATAAATTAGCTGCCTCAATGAAGGAGAGCCATACTGCATACCTATTAGATGAATTTGTGAATATGAATCCAGTCATCAAAATTGTTTTTTAAAAATGGATAGCATACTGCATTATTTGACCTGCAGTGAAAATCTATTCCACATGTAGGGAACATTTTGGAACAGACAGGAAAACCACCAGAAGGTTGTGTTTACGCTGTGATGAAGACTGACATCTTTGTACTGGGCATTTGCAGCATATGATCTTCTCTCACTACATAAGGCCTGTCCAAAGATATCAGTCAATGTTGTGAGAGGAGATCACATATGACAGGGTCCTTCATTGCACGGAAGGCTAAGCAAAGGATACTGTTCAGAATCTTATAAAAGACAAAGTGAATGGGGTTTTAATGTATTTTGGTAGATTAAAAAGATTGTTTTTTTTTGTTTGTTTTTTTTTGTTAAGAACCACTGGAGTATTTTAAGTTGGCACTGTGCTTAGGGAGGACATACCAAAGACGGCATTACATCATATGATAATGACTATAATAAAGAAAGACTAAACGGGAATTATAATTTCCTTAGCACTAGAAAATATGCCTTTAGTAAATAATTAAATGGCTTCCTAACTATGATCAGTTATAGTGGGCAAAGTATACCTCATTGTCAGAGAATATGCCTAGAACGAGTACAGTGACATTAAATGGGGTATTACTGATGAAATGCATTTGCATAGTCCTGTTTTCCAAACAAAGCTATACCATATTTTTGCCATTGAGATTTATTTAACATTTGTTAACCAGGAAAGCCCAACTTATAACAAAGCCAATTTTCAGCAGAGGCCCGGGGAGAAACACTCCAGATGCATGTCTTTACAACATGGAAGGAAACCCACACAAACACAGGAAGGACATACAGACTCCACACAGAAGGCACCCCAGCCGAGAATCAAAGCAGAAACCTCTTGCTGTGAGGCAACAACACTACAGCTGCACCACTGCACCATCCAGGGTTAATACACCCAAACCATAAGGTAATAAAGTCACACAAACAAACCATTCAGCAAACATTGCAAGAAAGATCTAGTCAAGCTTTCACTATGCAAAACCCAAGACCCCTTAAGTGCATAAACATTATGATACCTGCAAAATATCATGAGTAATATACAAACCAAAGGGTAAAAATGTCACACAGGAAAAAGACTGAATCATGCATGTTTACAGATAGTGGCATTTCACTACATTGGCCTGAATGTACTCATAGAGATTTAAAAGTAAAAAAGTAAAAAAAAATATATGGGCATTTAGAAGCCATGTAGCTGAAACACTGGTATGTCCTTAAGGGATCATCTGTCCTAGGTGTTCTCTCTGTGATTTTCCCTCTGCTTGTTGCTAGTCCATTTTCCTATGGTCCTATTCCCTCCTTTTCTACCTTATGTTGTTGCTGATTTAAGTAGCCACTTGTATGCCCCACCATTGTTTGACAACCTAGCTAAATTCAACATCCCCTGCCAGCTCGATGACTCCACTGCTTATGTGGAACCTTTCCCACCAAACTATGCATGTCAATAGCTGCATAGATGTATGTTCCCTGCTGAAGTAAATACAATTCCAAATTCAAATCTTAACTCCTAGTGGAGCCCAAATGTAAATGTGCTCTATAATAATAATAATAAAAAAAAAAAGATCATCGCATGTAAAAGTGCATGTAGCTCTTGAGATGCAAAAATGCTCTTGCTAAACCCTGAGCAAATCAGCTAAAGACAAATTTGTGGTAAAAACAGCTACCCAGGCAAAGGAAAATCAAAAATCCATATCTACCTATATTAGAAACCTTGCAAATAATGTCCAGCGCCACACAGAGCAAATAGTAAATGATATCACATACACTGACCCTGAGGACATAGCCAATCTTCTGTTGGATAAATTTAGCTGTAACTTCCACCTCTTCCCTCCTACATTCCCAGATGTCATACCAGCATCTTCACTCCCCTCTTAAATCTTCATAGGTTCATAGGTTCATAGGTTGGTACTAGGCTATCGGCCCTAGGGCCTATACAAGCCTAGCCAAACAATTCCCCGGATATTTTTTCCCACAATATTTACTTCCCTGGTCCCCTGTCTATCAGGGTGACTGACGTGATCCCCAGGGTGAATTTCATATCTTCCATCCAATTGTCAAGGTTCCTTTTGAAGAGAGCCAAGAAGGCACTCTGCTTGACATGTATGGGCAGTCTATTCCAGAGTATGGGGAGTCTCTGGGTCAGGAACCTATCCCTCCAGCATATTTTGTTCATTGTGATGACAAGGTTTAGATCTCTGGAGCATGTAGCTCTGGGGGATTGGGATTTCTTTAAGTGGAGCCTGTCCAACAGCTCAGGGTTTGATATGGCCTTGTATGTTAAGCAGAGATCGCCTCTGAGTAGACGATATGCCACAGAGTATAGCTGGAGTTTTTTTTAGATGGTCAGCATAGGGCATCAGCTTTAGGCCTGTGATTCTTTTAATGAGGTATTTCTGCATCCTTTCCAGCTATTGCAGATGTCTTGTAAGGTACATACCAAATGTGTTATACTCTATAATGGGTCTAATGCGGGATGAGTACAGTGGGGCAATGACCTCCTTTCTTCTGGATGAAAAGCCGTTAGTGATGAGGTGTGCCACATAGAAGGATTTCCTGACTGCTGTGGTGATGTGGTTATCGAAGGTGAGACCACTGTCCACCTGTGTCCCTAAGTCTCTCATCACACTTTCGGTGTTTAGTGAACTGCCACCTATGTGGTAATTCATGGGTACATGTTTTTTCCCAAAGGGGATAACTAAACATTTCTTGGCATTGAGCTTGAGCCCATGGCTCTGGCACCAAGCACCTGTTTCTGTAAGGTTCTTTTGTAGAATATCCACATCATTTGGAGATTCAATAATGGCTCCCAGTTTGCAATCAACTGTGAACTTTGTTAGCCAGAGTTCCTTAGTGATGGCCTGTACTTCAGATAAGTAGATGCCAAACAGGAGCGGTCTCAGGACTGAACCCTGAGGTACTCCACTTGTCACTTGTCTGGAGCTGGCTTTGGAATCAGCTACTTTTACAGTCTGTGTTCTGTCAGTAAGCCAGTTGGCAACCCATTGAGTGATGTAGGGATTTATGCCCAGCTTAGTAAGTTTATTTATGATTCCAGAGTGGGGGATGATGTTGAAGGCCTTGGCAAGGTCCAGATAGGCTGTGAGGACTACCTTACCCTCATCCACAGCTCTGTAGACTAATTCAAAGAAGTCAATCAGGTTCAGGAGACAAGATCGGCCCTTCACAACCCCAAACTGGGTGGTGTCTAGTGTTTGAAGGTTGCCAATGTCTTTGTTTATGAGTTCCATGATAATGCGTTCCATGCCCTTGCATATCAGGCTCGTCAGACTGATGGGATGGTAGTTCCCGGGATCCAAGGTGGATCTCCCCTTGTGGAGTGGGATAACTGTAGCTGTGCACCACTCAGTGGGCACAGAGCCTGAGGTGTGGCTATGATTAAACATGACACTTAGGTGAGGTGCCAGTTCATTTTGTAGTTCATGTAGTACACAGCCCAGGATGTCATCTGGTCCCATGGATGCTGTATTCTTAGCGTTGCAGAGTGTGGTTTTACCTGTGTGGCCGTGATTACCTGAATTTGGCAATGTTTTGGTATTGAGATGGCCCCTTTAGGGGGTGAGAGAGGGTGAAATTGGTACTAAATCAATCTGCCAGGATATTGGCAATATCCTTGGGGTCAGTATATTTAATGCCATTCTGCTGTAGCTCAGAGCAGATCTGAGGATTGCCATTTAGATTCTTGACATAACTATAGAATGCCTTGTGGTTCTCTTTGGAATCTTTGGCAATTTTATTTTCGTAACTAGCTTTGGAGGATTTTATGAAGGATCTCAGCTTCTTACTGAGGCTGGTAAGGGAGTTTTTTTGCATCCTGGGATTTTCCTCTTTTCTGCAACAGTTTCTTCCTTCTGTTGTATAGTTTGTTTATGGCAGGTGACCAGCAGATTGGCTTTCTTTTTTTGGAGGAGAGTGTCTTGGTTCTATTTGGGATGGTACGATTCATGCACAAGTGGATGTGCTCCTACAGTGCCTTAGTTTAGGATTCAGCAGTCAAACTTTGAGCTCCCGTCAGCATGGGTGCCATGAAGTGTGTCACTTCTGACTTAAGTAGCATGACGTTGGCTTTGGAGAAGTTTTTTACGGAGGTTTCCTTACTGGGAGGGGGGGGATGGGGATGTTTGCTTATGGTCGGAAATGACCAATGAGGGGGGTGACCACTGGTGTAAAGCATCTATCTCCCATGTTGGTAATGACCAGGTCTAGGATATTGGAGTCCGTGGTGGTACAATGGATTAGTTTATCCAGGGCGTTGGAATTTATGAATTCCAAGAACCATTGGGAAAAGGTGTTGGTACCCGAGTAGTTTTTCCAGTTAATGGCAGGATAGTTGAAATCACCCAATATTAGGGTGTTTGGTTGTATCTTAATATTTTCCAGTATGTTTAGAAAGGTGTAGTGAGAATCTTGGGGCATGGTGGGGGATCTGCAGCAAGCTACAATTTGGATTGCAGTTTTACCTAGTGTTAGTTGCACCTGGAGAATTTCAGGTGCATTGTGTTGGGCAACTAGCCTGGAGGTGTGAATATCCCTGGTGAATATGCACACTCTTCCACCTATAGTGTTTCGGTCTTGGTTTGGTGGCCAAAAAGTGTGGTAAAAGTTGTAGCCTGGTATTGCAGGGGTGCTCTCTGGAGTTTTGAACCAGGTCTCAGTTACTGCACAAATATCGATTTTCTCCATTTTCAGGAGTGCCTCGAAGGAGAATGCATTTTGAGGTTTAGACTTCTAACATTGAGTAGCATTACCTTCAGATTTTGCATGCTTGTATCTGTTAAGGTGGTGGTTTTGCCCTTTGAAACTTGCCTAAAAAAGACACTATAGGGGTGGCAAGAGCTTTAGCCAGTAACCCGAATCCCAGGGGTGACAGGCGCAGCCCATCTCTGGCAAAGCATTGTGGTTTGTCGATCATGTCATCCCAGGCAGACAGGTACTGGATCCCCTTTGAATGACACCAGAAGCTTAGCCACTTGTTGAACAAGTCCATAAGGCACTTTTATGTGCATGAACACTGCTTCTATGCCACTGGATGAAATACTAGGCTGCTTACTAGCAAGCTTGAAACAGGACTGCAATTAAGATATTTAGAAAAGGGTTGAAGCAAACTACATAGGAAAATGGGAATTGTGGGAAGAATACATACAGGGGAGGAATGAGGTTTAAAAGAAGGCAGGACTTAAATGAGCTACATAATGTTTGACTGAAAATGATTGGGTAGATTATAAGTGATATATAACGTTTGCACCTGGGGTGTGTCAGTATGGTTTGTTATATAAAATCCTTGCAACTGGGATTGTGTCAGTATGGTTTCTGACATAAAATGCTTGCAACTAGGATAGTATTGGTGTGGTTTGTTTTCATTTATATAAATGTATGATTGCTTATATTGTACGTGATGGTTTAATAAAGATGTTTCTTGTTTAAAAAAGGGGGGCAGGATTTATGTAATGCTGCTTAGGTTATATGATATATATATATATATATATATATATATATATATATAGAGAGAGAGAGAGAGAGAGAGAGCAATATATGTGAAGTATAATGTTTATTATTATTAATTTGTTAATACAGTTTGATTACTTTTGTATAAATGTAAAATGCCTGTGTCACAAGTGATAATTCTATAAAGGTGTGTTTAAAAAAAAAAAAAAAACAGGACCTGTCAGACTCCCTACAGAGGCAATTCCACATCAGTCTGCAAACAGTTTTTGTGTTGGATGAATGGTGGACAGCAACAGCTGTCATTCCTTTGCACAAAGATGGGGCATCCATGGACCAGAAAACTGTTGACACATATCAGGCTAGGCTCATTTGTAAGGCCAGGGAAAGGATTATTATGGAATTTATAAATAAGGACATAGATGACCTATAAACTCTTCACCTTAACCAGTTCAGATTTGTCAGGGCAAATCCTGCCTACTTAAGAAAGTTACTGAATCAATGGATTTGAGCAAATCAGTGCACACCACACACTTAGACCTCACATAGACATTCAACACCATTTCATAGGAGTTTACTAGGCTAATGACCACAAGGACCTTTTTAAGCCTAGCCATGCATCCTAAATCTCTGACAAGTTCTGATACCCTTGATAAGTGTAAGCAGGGGTATGAGAGATGAAACATTTACAAGCTAGGGCTTAGAAGATGAGCCATTTACAGGTCACCTGTGTCCATTAGAGACATAGGTGCCAAACCAAGGATGAATTTCCTATTCCCCATCCAATTGTCCAGGTTGTTCTTGAATTGGGATAGGGAGGAACTCTGCTTTACAGGGATGGGGAGCCTATTCCACAGATGGGGTAATCTCTGGGATACATACCTGTCTCTCCAGCACGTCCTATTTATATCACAGGCAAACTTTAAGTCTTTAGAACAGGTAATTTCGGTACTGTTTGTTTTGCAGATATGCAGGAGGTCCATCAGTGTGGGGGCCTAACAATGCCTTGTATGTCAAGTATAGATCTCCCCTCAACAGCCTGTAGAAGACAGAATACAGGGATTATGTCTGCATAAGACATTTTACTTATGCCCTGTATTCCTTTAGTGATGAACCTCTGTGGACATTCCAATTGTTGGATATGCCTGGTTAGGTACATATCAAAGGGGCATTGTACTCAATGATAGGTCTGATGAACACCAAATACAGTGGAACAATGACTTCCTTGGACTTAGATGCCATACCTTTGTATATAAGTTCCACAGCATAGAAGAATTTCCTTACTACTGTAGACACGCAATGGTCAAAGGCTAGATTACTATCTATGTCCCTTACTATTGGGTCAGTTCTAAGGGGTGTGTTGCCAATATGATAGTTACCAGGGATATATTCCCGAAGAATACTATTATGCATGCATTTCTTGGCATTTTGTTATAGTCCATGGCTCTGACACTAGTTGTTTGTCTGTGTCAGCCCCTCCTGGAGAACATTTGTACCAGTGTGGGATTCAATGGCAGCTCCTAATTTACAATCTTCTGCAAATTTAATCATCCAGAGACCACTGACATTGGCCTTGACTTCAGAGAAGTAAATGCCAAAAAGGAGTGGCCCAAGGACTGATCCCTGGGGGACTCCACTTGTAACTGGCTTCTTTGTAGAGGTGGACTCCCATCTTGTGGACTGCCCTCCTGGGTCCTGTCTGTGAGCCAGTTGGCTATCTGCTGGGTGACATATGAGTTTGTACCTAACCTTTTGAGTTTGTCAACAATGCCCGAGTGGGGTATTGTGTCAAATGCCTTGGCCAGGTCAAGGTAGGCAGTATGAACCATTTTGCCCTCATCCATTGCTTTGGTGACCTTCTCAAAGAAGTCTAGTAGGCATGATCTGTCTTTGCCAAAATCAAACTGGGTTGGGTCCAGTGTCTGGAGGTTTACTGTATCACTATTGATCACTTCCATGAGAATTATTTTCATGGCTTTACATATAAGACTAGTGAGACTTATGGGTCTGTAGTTTCCAGGGTCTGAAGATGGCCCACCTTTGTGCATAGGGACGACTGTTGCTTTTCTCCATTCATGCAACACAAAGCCTTTTTGGAGGCTTTAGTTAATTAGCAATTCCAGAGGCCCTGATAGGTCATGTTTCATGCTATTTAGAAGGCATCCTGGGATATTGTCTGGACCCATTGATGCAGTGTTCACCTTAGATAGAGTTCCCTAGAGATAGCAGGGGGAGCTATATTAGATGGTATTTCCTGAGGTAGGGTTGAGGGGTAGAGAGGGGTAAAGTTGGAGCTGAATTTATTAGCTAGTAGATTTGCTATATCTTCTGGCTCAGTATAGGTGACTCCATTTACAATGAGCTCTACACAGAATTGTGTATTGCCTTTGAGGTTGCAGACATAGCTAAAGAATGCATTGTGGTTTTCCTTGGCCTGGGAGGCAAGATTCACCTCAAATTTGTCTTTGGTAGACTTTATTTGTCATCTGAGATATTTGTTTAATTTGATGAGAGTGCTTTTATCCTGCTGAGTGCTGCACCTCCTAATTTTTGCCATGATTTTCTTCCTTCTATTATACAGCCTACTGATTTTGTGATTCCACCAGGGGGCTTCTTTTCTGTGTAAGTTCTGTACTTCTTCTCAGTGGGTACAACTGCCTCTATGCAGCTATTAACATGCTTGTACAGGGTTTCTGTAAAATGTTCTTCATGAGCAGCAGTGTTCTCGGGGTTTATGTGGACTTGAAATGTTGCCAGGTTATCGCTTAATAGTAGGAGGTTAGCCTTAGAGTAGTTCCTGAATATTCCAGGTTTAGCTTGGGATTCAGTTTTTATTTTTACTTCAAAGGAGACCCTTTTGTGGTCTAACCTTACCAGGAAAGACATTACAGTAGGGGGTGTGCAGCACTCTCCCTTATTAGTGAGGACCAGATCCAAAATGGCTGTACCCCTTGTTGGTGTATTGACTACCTGGTTCAGGGAGTTTGTGTTTACAAAATCAAAATCCAGAAATCTCCTACCTGGTTCAGGGAGTTTATGTTTACAAAATCCAGGAATCTCTGTGCCTGTACATTTGGTGTCATATGGGATTCCCATTTAATTGTGGTGTAATTAAAGTTACACATGAATATTGTATTGGATTGGATGGTTAGTGTTTCTAATGAGTTTAATACATGGTATGGGTTTCTGGGGTAATAGAGGGAGACCTATAGCTGGCAAAGAAGTGATTTCCACATTCAGTTATCATAGATAAACTTCCCCTGCTAAATGTTAGCCCCTATATAACTTACTGGGTCCAAATTGCCTCACAAATAAAACACAGGGAATTAGGTTGTGCTACTCTACCTCCTCCAAAAGACCTGTTACTAGTTGTGTACCCCCAGGGTTCAGTCATTGGGCCACTCCTCATTGGTGTTTGCATCATGTAAGTCAGAGTTACTGTTAAAAGTTTATGGATGACAAAGTTTGCTGATGATTGTAAATTTGGTGCCATTGTAAATTCACCAGAGGAGACCAGAATCCTCAAAGAAGGCCTTTCCAAAACCAATAGCTAGTGTCAAAACCACACACTAAATCTAAATGGCAAGAAATGTATATCAGTATTCTTCAGCAAGCAACAAGTCCCGAGTAACTATCCGTATGACAACCCCCCCCCCCCAAAAAAAAAATCCTTCTGCTAGTTAGGGACCTGGAAACCCATGTAGACAGTGAACTGTCCTTTGATCATTGTGTATCCACTGTTGTATGAATGTCCTGTTTCATTGCACAACTTATTACTAAAGGTATGGCACCCAAGTCCCTAGATGTGATCCACTGTATTCCACACTCATCAGGCTGATCAGTGACCATAATATCTCCTTCAGTATGTACCTTTCCAAGGATCTGACACAATCTGAATAACCACAATAGTTTCTTACTAAGTAAATTAAACACTATGCAGATCAACTCAAATGCATTTCCCCATTCCCTGTATCATACAGGATATTGAGGGGTGATTTCTGTCTTGAATACAGAGCTTCAACAGATCCTATCCTGTAAGACCACCACACATCTGCAAGTCCACACCCATGCAAGAGTTCACAATTTCTTTTGCAACATAAAAAAAAAAACATTTTTGAAGGATGGGTATGTATCACAAAGAATATCACTTCTTTGGAAACATCTCTCCACATGAAACAAGGTACTTCTCTTACACTATTCAAATGTAATCTGAATAAATGGATGGTTAGTTACAAAATTATATTTAGGTTAGCACCTTTGTACTTCATGGATGGGGCAACATGTAAATATTCTGCTCTTTTCTGGCTTATAATGACTTATATATATATATGTATATATATATATATATATATATATATAAATATATATATATATATATATATATATATATATATATATATATATATATGCATGTATATATATATATATATATATATATATATATATATATATATATATATATATATATAAGCTAAAAACTTCATTGGAATGTATGGCTAGGATTCTAAAGGTCTTCACAGTTCAATATCCTACTAAGTATCTATGAACCGATAGCCAGAAATTTGATTGCAGGGCATACCTCTCAATTGTTCAGATTTTCCTAGAATGTCCAGATTCTTGCTTCATATTTTTAGTCTGTTCATTGGTTCATTTGTTCATAGGAGGTTACTAGGTTATTGGCCCTAGGGCCTTTATAAGCCTAGCCATGTTATGCCCTTGTTCCCTTTTTGACCAAGTTGTATGGTCAGTATTTGCAGCATAAGTCTGTGATCAGCACTGACTGCCTTTATCCAAGTGGAGATGTGGATGACACCCCTCGGTGTAAATTTACAGTCTTCCATCCAGTTGTCTAAATTACGCTTAAATACGGTCATTGAGGGGCTCTGTTTTACATGAAATGGGAGTTTGTTCCAGAGGAGTAGCAATCTCTGGGAGACATATCTGTATCTCCAGCATGTCCTGTTAATGTCACAGGCTAGGTTAAGATCCCTAGAGTGAGTGAATCTTGTCCCATTTGACTTGCGGATATGCAGAATTTTCATTAGGGCAGGGTCCAAGACTGCTCTGTAAGCAAGGCAGAAGTCGCCTCTCAACAGCCTATAAGAAACAAAGTACAGTGATAGAGCCTTCAGTCTGTCCATTTAGGTCATGTTTTGAAGGTCCTGAAATCTCTTAAGTCTCTCCAGCTGCTGCAGGTGTCTGGTGAAGTATATACATTAGGGAGAGTTATACTGTATTAGTGGTCTGATGAGTAAGGGGAGTCATAACATCCTTAGCTATGAATACAATGCCCTTACTTATGAGATGTGCAACATAGATGGACTTCCTTACCACTGTGGACACATGGTGATTGAAGTTAAGGTTGCTATCAACCTGTGTTCCCAAATCTGTCACATCAGGGTCTCTCATAAAATGTCAGTTTTTTTGGCAAATGAGTGAAAACTGAATTCATTGAAGCCACTAAATAATAAAAGACATTTGATTTTGAGGCTTCATATCCTCCAGAAAATGAATGTTAATGCAAAATCTGTTATTCTAGCAAATTTCTAAGTTTATATTTAAAATCTATACCTATTTCCCCTGACCCCCTCCCCCATTGTCAGGGTCAAACAAAAAAACATTTCTAAATCTGACTACAATCTCCTCAGAGCAGGTATAAGCAGCTTCACAGCCACCGTCCCTTCAGTTGGAAGTAGCACTAATGTCCAAGCCTACACCAAAAAACTATATGAGCACCTACATAGCTGTATGGAGTCAGCAGTACCTGACAGGACCAACTCATCTTCCTCAAAGAAGAGTAAACCTGTCTGGTGGACAGCAGCAATAAACAAACTCTATAACAGAAGGAAAAAATTGCTGTCCAGTGCCAAGAAGGCAGGTGCTGAGTTGGAAGCAATCTCTCCTTTGTCTGAACAAGCAAATAAGGTCACTGGTGAAATCCTCTAAGGCCAACTATGAGTGCAAATTGGCCACATCCACCAAGGACAATCAGAAGGCCTTCTTCACATATGTCCACAATCTCAAAGGCAACACCCAAATCTGCTTTGAACTGGTGGCCAGTAACACCACATACACAAACACCATAGATAAAGCCAACCTGCTGGCAGACAGGATCAGTGAAAACATCACCCCCTGTCCCCATCAGTAAACCAGGACATCCCTAGCACCTCCCCCCTCCCCTCATCACCAGGGAGCAGGTCCTTAATGTCCTCTCAAAGGCAAAAAATACAATCTCCATGGGACCTGATAACATCCCTGGCTGTATCCTACATGAACTCAGGCATGAGCTCTCAACTCTATTTGACACCCTATTCATCCAAAGCCTGAGCACTGGCTTCATCCCAACTGAATAGAAGACAGCCACTATCATCCCTCTACACAAAGATGGAGTGTCCACTGACCCAGGCAATTATAGGCCCATCAGCCTAACTAGTCTGATCTCAAGGCCATGGAATGCATTATCATAGATCTTATAAACAAGGACATTGGCAACCTCCAAATGCTTGACCCCACACAGTTTGGTTTTGTCAAAGGGAAATCATCCCTGTTAAATTTGGTCGACTTCTTCAAAACAGTCACCAAAGCTATGGGCGATGGGAAGATGGTGCACTCCACCTACCTTGACCTAGCCAAAGCCTTTAACACTATTCCCCACTCGGGCATAATAGATAAACTCTCCCAGCTAGGCATCAACCTGTATGTTATCAGATGGATAACTAACGAGTTCACTGATAGAACCCACTCAGTCCAAGTAGGGGAAGTCACCTCTAGTAGTCCACCTGTAATGAGCGATATACCCCAAGGATAAATCTTGGGGTCCCTACTATTTAGGATATACTTTCCCGAGGTGCAAGCCAAAACCACTGGTCTGTGGGTGACCAAGTTTGAAGATGACTACAAGCTGTGTGCTGTCTTAAATTCCCATAGTGATGTGGACATCCTCCAAGAAGGTCTTAACCAAACTAATGACTGGTGCCAGAAGCATAGCCTCAAACTGAATGCCAAGAAATTCATCATTATCCCCTTTGGAGAAAATGCCATCCCCACTAATTATCACATTAATAACAATGTAAGCATGCAATCAGTCATGAAGCAAGTTGACTTTTGACCACAGTGTTGTCTCCATTGTATGGAAGGCTTTCTACATGGCCCACCTCATAAATAAGGGTATTTTATCCAGGAAGAAGGCGGTCATAACATCCCTGTACTCCTCCCTTATCAGACCCATTATCGAGTACAATGTCCCCTTCGGCATGTACCTTGCCAAGCACATGCAGCAGTTGGAGATACCACAGAGGTTCCTGACCAGGAAAACCCAGGGTCTCAAACACCTATCCTATACAAATAGGCTAAAAGCCCTGTCCCTCTACTCAGTCTCATACAGACTGCTCAGAGGTGACCTGTGTCTGGCATATAAGGTAATTTCAGACCCAGCCTTGGTGGAGTTGCTGCATATCCATAAGACAAACTCCACTCGTGCAACCCACATGCAAGGCCTCAACCTGGTCTATGACATTAATAGAACTTGTTAGCGGGATAGATTTGTGCCCCAATGACTCCCCGTCTGTGGAATAGACTCTCTTTCCATGTCAAGCAGAGTATATCTCTAGCCCTCTTTAAGAGGAACCTGGACAACTGGATGAGAAGCAAAAAATATACCCACCTGCCCTGCTGGAAAGGGAAAACAGATGCTGACTTTGAGGAGACATGCATGAAATTCTTGGCTAGGCTTATAAGGGCCTTTGGACCAATAGCCTAGTATCATCCTATGAACCTATGATCTTTGATTTCCCATTATTATTGTCTCTGTCAAGATTTCATAGTTTTAGGAGATACTGAAACAAGGTAATACATGATTTTTTTTTAAATTTTGTATATGTGACTCATATACAATTGTTTTAATTGCCATGCCTTCTGTAACAGCAACATTGACAATCCTGAGTCTTTCAACATGTCATCATCCATTTAGTAATGTGAAAGAATACTGTTATATAACTATTGTGCTCTTTATGTGAGTCATTTGCATTTTCAGTTTGTTTAGCTTTCCTGCTTATGATGTATTTCTGAATCAGTGGTTTAAAATGTTGGCTCAAAGAAGTATTGCATTCTGTGACCTGGACTTTATGATTCTAGTTCACATAGTTCTGCAGTTAGAGAGTTTTTGTTTTGTTTTGTTTTGTTTTGTTTTACTCAAGCATAGTGCAATTTTAACAACTCTAGGAATTTAGTATGTCAGCCAATCATATGTCTAAGTTTGATATGAACATTTTCTAAATAAGTCAAAGTTAAGTAATAGACCATTCTGGGATATTTTGAAGCCTATTGCTGCAGGCAGAGGGCATCCTCACCCCTGAAAAGTCAAGTTATTTTCCTATAATTCCCCTCCTGAAGGGTATTATTATGCTTAAAAAGTGAAATCAGTAATTGTAAAACTGTTCTTTTATTGCATTGGGAAGGATATTTATTTTATAATTTTTCAGTTACTTAAAGAAAAGGTATTCCTAATTTAAAAAAAAAATTTTAATGAGAAAATGAAGCAAATTTAAAAAATAATGCAACCAGTTTTCTATTATCGGTACATGTTCTTCTGCATTTTATCATTCCTCTAGCGTCTCTGAATCTTTGGGTATATTTTTGGATTATCTTCCTATATGAACATAACGTCCATTCCTCTGTCCTTTTGTTGTGCAAATAACTTGCTAGGCCATTGCCTAATAATGTTAATGTTTCATTTCTTTTAAAATGATGGCCGTGGCTCTCACTCATGTTATCCCACAGTAGTACACACAAACTTTCCACTGATAACCGAAACCCCGGGCTTAGCTACAAGTTAATGACTAGATTTCCAAGTGTTGTGAGACTCATTAGTTTGTTTAGATGTCTAAGGGAATTTTCATTGCTTTTTCACAGTCTGAGTCATTCTTTTCAAAAACCATCAGCCTTTGAAGTCCAAGCATCCTCATTGCCAAAGACTATGCAAAAAAATGGTGCAGTTTTTTTATTATTTTGTACACCTTCATATATTGTGCTGCTGAAACTGCATGTGTGCAGGTTTTCACTTTACTTGTCTCTTTTGACATTGTCTCTATCTTTAGCTCTGGCATTGTCTTCTAGGATATTTGGATTTCCCCACTGCACATACAAGGTTAATTCTCTAACCCTGAATGACTGCAAACATTTCGCTGCTATTTCTCATCACACTCATTTTCTGATTAGTCAAACTAATCAGAGCAGACAATCACAGTAAGGGGTGTTGTCATATATCATGTTCTCTAGTTTTGGTATGCACAGCAACACCTGGGCATCTCTCTCTCTACACCTGCCATTAATTGATAATTTTAGTTCAGAATATAAATGTCCCATGAGATGTATGTTCTACACTTCTGATTATTCAAGTTCATTACCAGCATTGATACTGCCTGTGTATATCATGTTCTTGTGCATTTTTAAGTTAGTGTTTTAATGTGAATGCTAAAATGTTGGATACTAAATATATTGGTACAAGTTATGCAGTGCAAGAAAGTCGTAATTTCAAAAGTTCTACAACAGAAGGACAACATAATACAAGAAAAAGTATGCAGAACAGTGCAGACTAAAAGAAATTAGATTCTCATTATGCCTGCATACAAAAATAATAAAATTTCAGAACTCCTAAAGGAATTAATCATTATGATGTGTGTATTTATTTCGCTTTCATATAGCTTTATTATTTTATTAGTTGTTGTTTGCATATATGGTACATGCTTGTTATACTGTAATAAAAACAAAACCAATAATTTTCTACTTAAATACACTGAAGTGTGTGTGTGTGTGTGTGCGTGCGTGTGTGCATGTGTATATATATATATATATATATATATATATATATATATATATATATATATATATAGATATAGATAGATAGATAGATAGCTTGTGGCCATTATCTTCTACATTACCTGTAAGGATTCCATTGTGTAGTATGCTGTCCATCTTGTTAGAAACCTCCTTCCAACAGACATTTTTTTCCAAAGTTGTTCTCTGTGCAACCTCATTGTACGTTGGTGACCTTAATACCTGCATGTAGAACTTTTCTGCTTCCTCTGTCCCTTCCTAACATATTTAATTATTCAGTGTTACAACTCTAAAAATACTCATAATCATATCACAAAATACTGTATATCCTGCTTTCTACATTGCCTTTACTCATATATCAAATACAGCAGACCCTTGCAAGCACACAAAGTTCACTAGTGTACAGGAAGAGTGTTAATGATGCAGTCACATCCTTGTCATACAGGAAGAGTGTTAACGATGCAGTCACATCCTTGTTGTACAGGAAGAGTGTTAATGATGCAGTCACATCCTTGTCATACAGGAAGAGTGTTAACGATGCAGTCACATCCTTGTTGTACAGGAAGAGTGTTAACGATGCAGTCACATCCTTGTCATACAGGAAGAGTGTTAATGATGCAGTCACATCCTTGTTGTACAGGAAGAGTGTTAACGATGCAGTCACATCCTTGTTGTACAGGAAGAGTGTTAACGATGCAGTCACATCCTTGTCATACAGAAAGAGTGTTAACAATGCAGTCACATCCTTGTTGTACAGGAAGAGTGTTAACAATGCAGTCACATCCTTGTTGCACAGGAAGAGTGTTAACGATGCAGTCACATCCTTGTCATACAGAAAGAGTGTTAACAATGCAGTCACATCCTTGTCATACAGGAAGAGTGTTAACGATGCAGTCACATCCTTGTCATACAGGAAGAGTGTTAACGATGCAGTCACATCCTTGTTGTACAGGAAGAGTGTTAACAATGCAGTCACATCCTTGTCATACAGGAATAGTGTTAACGATGCAGTCACATCCTTGTACATGAAGAGTGTTAACGATGCAGTCACATCCTTGTCATACAGGAAGAGTGTTAACAATGCAGTCACATCCTTGTCATATAGGAAGAGTGTTAACGATGCAGTCACATCCTTGTCATACAGGAAGAGTGTTAACGATGCAGTCACATCCTTGTCATACAGGAAGAGTTTTAACGATGCAGTCACATCCTTGTCATACAGGAAGAGTGTTAATGATGCAGTCGCATCCTTGTCATACAGGAAGAGTGTTAACGATGCAGTCACATCCTTGTCATACAGGAAGAGTGTTAACGATGCAGTCACATCCTTGTCATGCAGAAAGAGTGTTAACAATGCAGTCACATCCCTGTCATACAGGAAGAGCGTTAATGATGCAGTCACATCCTTGTTGTACAGGAAGAGTGTTAACGATGCAGTCACATCCTTGTTGTACAGGAAGAGTGTTAACGATGCAGTCACATCCTTGTCATACAGAAAGAGTGTTAACAATGCAGTCACATCCTTGTTGTACAGGAAGAGTGTTAACAATGCAGTCACATCCTTGTTGTACAGGAAGAGTGTTAACGATGCAGTCACATCCTTGTCATACAGAAAGAGTGTTAACAATGCAGTCACATCCTTGTTGTACAGGAAGAGTGTTAACAATGCAGTCACATCCTTGTTGCACAGGAAGAGTGTTAACGATGCAGTCACATCCTTGTCATACAGAAAGAGTGTTAACAATGCAGTCACATCCTTGTCATACAGGAAGAGTGTTAACGATGCAGTCACATCCTTGTCATACAGGAAGAGTGTTAACGATGCAGTCACATCCTTGTTGTACAGGAAGAGTGTTAACGATGCAGTCACATCCTTGTCATACAGGAATAGTGTTAACGATGCAGTCACATCCTTGTACATGAAGAGTGTTAATGATGAGGTCACATCCTTATTGTACAGTAGTTCTCCTAAGCAGAGAAAAGATGCCTTTTTTCACCATGCAGTTTATTAATATAAAGCCAATCTGTCCTCTATCACTAATCTGCTTTTAGAAAAAGATTCTCCCCTCTTTGGTTCACTATTAAGAAAAAGGAAAAAGAACTCCACCCTCCTTGGTTTACAGATGAAATAAAAGGAAATACCAAGGCTGGGATTTAGAAACAAACAGCACAACCTATTTGTGGAAAGTGTACAGTGAGTAGTGCTGTAAAAGTAGCACCATTACACAAACTGATGAATTAAGGGGTCAGCATCATATGCTAGAGACTGTAAATGATAAGGAATCTGCAACATTATGGTATCGAGACAATTGTGAATGCAAAGGATGATAAACAACATGGGTGTAAACATTTTTTGATGAGACAAGCATGTGGATGACCTTATGTGGTTCCCACAGACCACAGAATACTAACACTATGCAGATATTCTATGAAATAACCCATTCCCGTAATGTTCTTTGAGCAACTGACATTAAGCCCCACCTAGACCACATGGATGCAGATACAGCAACCAAATGGCTGTTACTCCATCAACTGCCAGGCAGTGTACAATGCACATGCTATTATATACATTGAGCCTGCATGCCATCCAAGTACTTCCAGTTTTAGACATATGGCCTGCAACCAACTAGTATCAGCAATTCCTGTAGACTGACTTCACAAAGGGAAATCTTATCAGTAATACCAAATAAGCCCTGGAGCCATGGCTCTTACCACCAGTACGCAACCCACAGACCATGACTGAGATTTAATACAACACCACCCCCATCAAAGACGTGCAACACTGTTGAGGGTGCTCAGACTGATGAAGGCCTACTTCTGTTATTTAGATCCCTCCTTGTGGTGTGCTGCAGTATGCTACAGAGACCTCCAGAGACCTACAGAAATAGATTAGCTGTCTGTATAATTCTGCACATCATATTATGCACATAGCTAGGTCAGGGGTTTTCCATTGGAGGACTCAACAGACAAGAACCAGTGATGGAGAGGTGCTGGTTGGGAGGTTGTCATAAGTAAGGATGTGAAAGTGAGTGGACGACGTGGCTCTAAGAATGGTGGGAGCTGAATTTTCAGTTTGGTAAGGGGGTAGTGCTTCTTGAAAGAGGCAATTTTCTTAATGTAGTGTCCTTACTTAGTATGGGTTGCAGAGGACACAGGTCTTCCAGATGTTGGTGCAGTTTGTGCATGTCTTTATGACAGATGCTGGGGGGGGGGTGCAGGTGGGAATGACACAAAATGAGAATATCCTGCTAAGCTCAAGATCATAATTACTTGGTCATGTGAACATCAGGTGAGATAAATCTGCACAGGCAGCCATGCCATGGTCCACTGGGGTCAATATAGATGAATAGGATAAAGGATGTAACAGTATATGACCCTGACTTACTTGTCCTTTGAGGTTTACCCAAACTATAGACAGATGCAGATAATGAGATCATGGGAACAGCATCACACATATCATGTTAAGGAAGACTGACACATGGAGGCAGACAAAGCACCCATGTGCATGTCTAATATGCAAATATGCTGAGCAAAATCCTCAGCTTTGATTAACACAGGCTGTGCAGTACACCTGACACAATTACCATGGTTGTTGTGGCATCCACTTATGCTTGGTCCTACATGTCTGTTGTGTAATGTTGATTTTGGCATACTGTTTGAGCAATGAACAGGACCCGTGGCATTGGAATGTACTATAATGCCATTATTGACCCCTATCTTTGATATCTCTCTTAGTATACTGTCAGGGAATGAGGGTGCTCCTTGTGCAGGGGTGCCAGGCAAGACCTGTCTTTCCATGCATTCTGGAGAAGATGCAGTGGGTTCCACAGGAGCTGTGTCTCTAGAGGTGATTATCATTGTAACATCCACAGCTACCATTGCTGACAGTGGCACTGGGACCTCAGATTGTGCTAGTGTTGACCTCCATCATTGTCAGTGCTCACTGCAGCACTGACATTAGGCATGCCCTGTTCCACAGTGGTAGCACCTGTGAAAGCAGTCAAAGAAATACCCATGCGTAATGTTGATAATGTATAAAACTTCCAGTTCTTACTGCTGTAACAACAATACAAATAATAAATATGTGCACAATGATAGTAAGTGTACCATGTGTGGTATTCTTTCATGTTTGCATCATAGATTTGCCTTTAGTGGAGATTTGGCAATGTTGAGCATCCCTGACCTCATGGCACAGATATGCTACAAAAACTTACTATTGACATAATGGAATATCAGCCTGGTAAATGCCTAGAAAAGGCTTGGTATATGCATCTAGATGAGCTGCAGCATCCAGGCTTCCAACAGGCATTAATTTATTTTTAATCTCATCAGAATGGGTCAGAAGGATCTCTTTAGTACTGGTGAGAGTAGTCTGCAATAGTCATTTAGCGGCCATTGACTACTTTAACATTTACAATCATCTCATGCCATACATATTCATAGAAGGTCACATTGGTCTTGCCTTTCTTCAATGTCTACTCTCTGTGTTAATGTAGGATGTTAAGGTGTTTTCAGTATTTTACGCACTATGTATCTCTCTGTAAATAAGAAACTTACACCTATGATCAGTGAGAGAGCACAGAATATGAGCACTACCATATGTATCACTGACACCTATATGTAGCAATAGTACTACCACAAGGTGGCATGTCTACAGTACCGCAGTATCACAGGACACTTCCTGACAGTGGTCCAGTAGGGTACCATTAGCATGGAATGTGTTGTTACATGCACTATCTTATGAGTCCACACTTATGCCTGTCCAGCAATGCACAGACACTATGTGCCCCACACACATTCAACCTCTCCCTTTGTCAGATATTCAGGATGCCTCTCTCCACCCCACCCACTATAGCATATCGAACTAATAAGTGCAGAGTTTGTACATTGCAATACATGTATCTCCATCTGAGCCACCTGTACCTATCAAGGACATAGCTCAACTCAAGCAACCCCTCAGTCATATATGTGATGGACTAGCACCTTGTGTTCTCTCAGTCATCCTTTCAACCCTGCCTGAGCTCCATATAAGCTGTAAGAGGATGCTATGGAGAAACCTCCTGACAATAAATGAATCCTACAGTTATCCAATCACTCTCCTTTATCTGTCAGTGGCCTATTATTTTTTCTCTAAACTAATGTTCTCACATAATGCAAAGATCCTTCTCATCCCTCCTTCCATGGTCTAAAACTGAATCTTTAGGTATTTATGTGAACAATGTCTTGAATGGAATAACGACTGGAGTATCCTTTTATGTGCATGATTCCTGGTATTTTCTGCATAAATTGAAATTACTACATTTTGATTTAATATCTGAGAATATAATTTTGGCTACTGTTGATGTCCTTTCCTTATAAATATATATATATATATGGTTCTACCTGACTTCGTCGACAGCGCAGAAGACCGACAACGGAATCCGGAGCTCCAGAACATCGACAATGCAGAAGACCGACACGACGGATGACAACACCGACGCCGAGGATGCCGACATGGGAAAAGGCTGTGTGAGTATGCGGTAGTGACGGACGTTAGGGTGTGAGTCAGGTAAGTGTGGATATTGACGGTCTGTGGGGATAGGGGTGGGTTAAGTGAGTTAGGGTTAGGGAGCGATAGGGGTGGGTTAAGTGAGTTAGGGTTAGGGAGCGATAGGGGTGGGTTAAGTGAGTTAGGGTTAGGGAGCGATAGGGGTGGGTTAAGTGAGTTAGGGTTAGGGAGCGGGTTAGATGCGTGTGCGATAGTGACGGACCTTAGGGTTAGGTAAGGTTTAGTGTGGGTTTGTAAGGATTTTGGTGTGCTTGTGTTGTGTGTGTGGTTTGTGGAATGGGGATGTGTTTTGTTTTTAATTGTTGTTATTGTGGTGTGTGCAGTGTATGGGGTTTCGTGTTTGTGTACCGTCGGTTATTTCGTTGTCGGGTATGTGAGGTTTCGTGTTAATGGACTGTCGATTATGTGGTGTCGGTGATGTCGTTGTCGGTGTTGTGTGGTTTCGACTATGTCAGGTAGAACCATATATATATATATATATATATATATATATATATATATATATATATATATATATATATATTCTCCATGATAAGTACATTGACTGTATTGGGCAGTACATTTCTCAACTTAGTAACATTTCCAGAAAAATGTACATGTTTAGATATCAGCAAGGCCCATGTGGTTATGATGAGTCTAACACACAAGCTTTTGATCAGCCATTATCGGGCCTCTTGCTTCAGTTTGGCTATCCTATTAATTCTTCTTTTTTGAGAAATGTGAACCTTATGGAAGAATTAGCATCAAACAACTGGAGATCTCAGTTGATGAAAATGAAGGGACATTCAGCAGTGAGGAGAAGAGGTCATGGCAGTGGCAAGAAACGTTAAATATTGGACTTATTGACAATAACAACATTATACAGGTTATTTCACTGTATGTTTTGACAATGAATAGTTTCAAAATTTTCAGTTATTCAAATGTAAATGTTACTGAAGATAACTTTGAGCTTTTTCAGAGGGATTTTTCATATGTTCATGTAGCTAGATTCAATGCAACAGATGCCATTTTAGAGTTAAAGCTTTTTAGGACGTTGAACTTAACAATTTTTTTTTCAATGCTCATGGTTCTTCTGAATCTTATACAACAGTGATAAGAAAGAAAAATACTTTTACTCCTCCTTATGTGCCTCTTACTAACGTGTTTGAGAATTTATGCAGATGTGAAATCTCTGCCTTGGTTGGGTAGAGCATGTTACCATCAGTATAGGAACTTAGCATAATAAATTTTGAATTCTATCACTGCTGATAGTTCTGATAGAGTTTTAAAACCTGACAAAGGTGGTGGTGTGGTCTTGATGGATGCTTCAGACTACTCCAATAAGATGTTACAGCTATTAATGGACACCACAAAATACATTACTGTATCTTTCAATTAAATCAATGTAGCTTACAGTAATGTTGATTTGTATTTGAATGATTTATTTACAGACAAGTTAATTACACATGACATTTATGGGTTCTTGACCATCGAGCAGCCCACAATACCTATTGTTTTTGGTATTCCTAAGCTCCACTAGGATGCATCCAATCCCCCAGTGAGGCCTATTGTATTAGCCAGAAGATCCAATATGTACCCTTTAGCGGTATTTGTGGATAGGAAGATCAAAACATTTCCGCCAATTACAAATACATCTTAAAAGCTTCATGGGACTTTTTGATACAATTTCCAGTGGTTGACAAAGGTGACAATAAAATATTAGTATGCACTGATGTGCAAGAGCTTTTTGGTTGCATTCCCTTAGGTCCAGGTTTATATAGTTTTTTAGAAGCTTTATTAAAGTGCGCAAGTGTGAGCTCATCTGATTACAGAATATTAATGTGTTTTATGGAATTGGTTCTAGAGAACAACTTTATAGCTTTTGAGGATTAATTTTTCAAACAGATCAAGGCATAGCCATGGGTGCAGTGTGTGAAACCATTTACAACAACATACTGATGTGGAGTTGGGAGCAGAATACTCTTTTTACGTCCTTTTATAAGAACAGTTGAATGATGTACATGCATTATCTTGATGACTTATTTATTAGCTGGACAGATTCTGGCAGCACGTTGGATGAATATTTGATTTTATTAACACCTCCACTTCTTTTTTGTGATTTACCCATACCATATCATATACTTCTGCCAATTATTTAGATGTGACCATTTACAAAGATCAATGGAATTTTCAATCTAAAATCTATAAGAAACCAACCTTTTTGAACTCATATTTACATTTTTAAGAGTTTGCATCCTAAACATCAGAAGAGATCTCTAGCTAAAGGCAACTTCATTAGAATTAGTAAGAAGACTTCTGATGATGTACTTTTCAAAAAGGAGTTTAGTCCTTTGACTAGGATGTTCATTGAAAGGGGACATCTAAAATTCTTCATGGAGAATATCAAAGAGGAAGTTTTAAGCATCTGTGTGTCCATAATTAGCCCCATTTTTATGCAACCTATTGCGAAGGTTCCATCTGGGTTTGGTATACCTGGGAGTTTAATTTTGGGTTATCATCCCCTATGTTATGAAGTTAAGAACATCTTACAGAAATATTGGTCTGTGTTCAGACCTGATAAAAATTTAGTGCAACTTTTATGTGCAGAACCAACTGTTGTTTTTAAAAGAAGCAGAAATTTAAAGCAAATATAAAAAAGTCAGTGGTCATCTCAGACTAGACCTATGAAAGGTATGAAGATGTGGACACTGCAAGCATGGGTGCTTCTGAGTTAATGATTGGTCCTTTAGAAATAAAAGTGGACTTGGCAAATGGGTGCAATCGTGCATGAAAAATTGTGGTTTATGTTGCATGTTGTGTCCCTTGCGCATCGTACTATGTTGGTAAAACTGATAGAAACCTTAAGAGAAAAAATTATGAAAATCTATATAGCTTACGTAACAAAAACATGGGCAATGTGTTATTTAATCACATCTTGGCATGCCCAAGCTTTAACAGATTTTGTTTTGCTCTACTTGAAAGAGTTTTAAGCAACTCATGAGGTGATCCTATTGAGACAATTCTGGAATCTAAGCAGTTATTATGGTAAATACATCTCATCTCACTGGACCCTCACAGTTTGAATGACAACATTTCAATTATTAGCATTTTGAAGCTTAAACCCATTGATATATAAGTTGTTTTTAATGATTTTACTATTATGTTTTGAGTAAAAGTCATATTATATGAACGTAGATGTATTTTATGTTTTAAAAATCGGTTTAATTATTTTTTTCTGTAGTGAAGTTAAACTTTCAGTAGCTTTTTACAAGATAGCATTTGACTAATATGTTGCTAGTTGTTTAAATGTTTAAACATCTGTTTAGCTTGTTGTTTTTACATGCTGTTTTTATTTGTTTCATTGCCTTTCATTAAAAGTATTACATTTCATTCACATCTACTGTGTTTGACTGGCTACTCTTGCATTGGAAATATAGATCGACAGGTATAAATATGTACACATGTGGGCAATTCAGATTCTGTTGCCATCTCATAAGAACCATTTCCTTAGTTACAGTCATTTGCTTCCCCAACATTTCTGAGATATCTCAAGGAAATGTTAATATCTGACAATTCATTGCACTCAAAAAGTATGTTCCCAGTTACTCCTCTCTTTTCCATCAAACCTCCAGAATTTGCTGTCTACCTGAAGAAAAATTCACTGAAGTCTTCTTGAGGTATAAAAATACCTATGCAAATACTTCCAAACAAAAATCTTAAACTTTCTGTACTTTGCTGCATACTTACAGATGTCTCTCCATTATTCCTTTGTAAACTGCCTTTCCAGTCTATCCTCTCAATTTTTTCTTACCTCCTAGGATCTTAGGATCATAGGCATTTACTAGGCTATTGACCCAGAGGTCATTTCAATCCTAGTCAATGCATCCCAATGTAATACCATAGATATGCATGTCAATACCCAGAATTGCATTTTGTAATGACTGACCATGTCCAGGAGGGTTATGGGCACTATTGCTGGTAAGAATTTACAGTGCCCCATCCATTCGTCCAGGTTCCTCTTGAACAGTGTCATAGAGGTGCTCTGCTTCACATGAATTGGCAGCCTATTCCAAAGATGCGGCAGTCACTGGGAGACAAATCTGACTCTCTAGAATGTCCTATTTAAGTTTCAGACCATGTTTAGGTGCCTGGAATGGGTAGCTGTAGTCTCTTCATTAGGTTTGGGTTTGAGATTGCTCTGCAAGCCTGGCATAAGTCTCCCATAAGAAGTGTACAGGATACTGAGTATAGTGACACAGACTTTAGGTGGTCTGTGTACAGCACGTGCTAGAGTCATTTGATCTTCTTTGTTAGAAACTAATGAGGTCTTCCAATTGCAATGGGTGCTTTGTACAGTACATGCCAAATGGGGTTTTATACTCAATTATGGGTCGGATTAGTGCAGAATGTAGAGGGGTTAGAACCTCCTTTGCTCTCAAGGCAATACCTTTACTAAGCAAGTGTGCTACATAGAAATCCTTCCTTAACACAGTAGATACATGGTAGTCGAAGTAAGGGTAGCAGACTACGTTTGATCCCTGTCTATTACCACTCCGTGGGTACTTAGGGTATTGTTCTTGATTTCTATAGTGTGAAGTGACATTGTTTTTGCCGAAGGGAATAATGATCCATTCCTTTGCATTCCGTTTAGGACTGTGACTAAGACACCAGTTATTGGTCTGCTTAAGACCCTCCTGGAGTATACTAACATCATTTGCGGATTTGATAATTGCACCCATTTTGCAGTCATCCTCAAACCTGGTGAGCCACAACCCCTTAGTTTTGGCCTGAACATCTGAGAAGTATATACCAAACAGTAGGGTGCCCAGCACTGACCCCTGTGGCACCCCACTGATTATAGGTCTGCTGGTTGATGTGGAGTCACTCACTTTGATAGTGTGTGACCACTTTGTGAGCCATTTGGCAACCTATCTTACAACAAACGGGTTTACATTCAGTTTGCTAAGTTTGTTGGTAATGCCTGAGTGTGGGATTGTGTCGGAAGCCTTTGCCAAGTCGAGGTATGCCATGTGCACAGATGTCTCTTTGTCAATGGCCTTGGTCACATTTTTGAAGAAATCCACCAGATTTAACAGGCAGGATCTGCCCTTGCCGAAAAGGAATTGGGTTGGTTCCATGGTTTGGAGGTCGCCTATGTCTGTATTTATGAGATCCATAATCATACATTTCCTGGCCTTACAGATGAGGCTGGTCAGGCTTATAGGTCTGTAATTCCTTGGGTCTGATGCTAGGCCACCTTTGTGGAGGGGTATAACTGTTGCTGTTCTGCATTCCGCAGGAACAAAACCTTTGATTAGGCTATGACTGAAAGGGTACTTAATGGTGTTGCTAGTTCATGTTTTAGCCTGTTTAGAAGACAGCCTGGGATGTCATCTGATCCCATAGAGGCTGTGTTTTTTGCCTTGGATAAGGTTTTAATGACCTCTTCTTCAAATATGCAGGGTGGGGGTTGTGGGACAGTTTGTTATAAGTTTGGAGGGGATAAGGCAGTGAAAATGTTCACCAAACCTATCCGCAAGCAAGTTCGCTATCTCTGTGGGGTCAGTGTTTGTGATACCATTAGTCACTAGTTATGCACATGCTTGGATCCTACCTTTTAATCTCTGTTTGTAGCTATAAAAGGCCTTATGGTTATCCTTGGCTGTGCCTGCCAGGTTTTCTCAAAGGAGCCCTTAGATTATTTGATATGTTGTCTTATTTGCATGTTGTGGCTGAGGAGGTTGCTTTTCCATTGTTGGGCCCTCACCTTTGTTTTCTTGGACAGTAATGTTTTGCATTTATTGTAAAAGTCTGTTGATGCTGGATGTCCACCATGGCAGCTTGTTTTTACTTGGGGCTCTGGCTTTGCTTCTTAATGGTACAGCTGAGTCTATATACTTATGGAAGTGATTTTACAGGGCTTTAGTGGGAATTTTGGTGTATTTTTTTAGTCTGATTTCATCCTTTGTGAGTTCTGGTGTTAGTGCCAGCTTGAATGGGACTGATTTGTGGGCAGATTTAACTAATGAGGGTCTGGCAGTTGCGGCAGTGCACCTGTTTGACATGTTAGTGAGGTCTATATCTAGTATGTGTGTTCCTCTTGTTGGGGATTGATCAATTTGTTCCAGGGCATTTTAATTAACAAATCAAGGAACTTTTGCATTAGTGAGTTAGGGCTAGTGTAGGTTTCCCAGTTTATGGTGGGATAATTGAAATCCCCCATAAAGAGAATGTTTGGGAATATTTGGATTGACTCCAGTTTGGCCAAGTAGGCTTCATGACCCATGGAGTGGGATCAATACTGGCTATGACGTGAATGGGGGTCTTACCCACAGTAACTTGTACTTGGAGTAACTCCATGGACATGTCCAGTCTATCTAGAAGGGATGTGAATTTATCTCTAATAAAGATGGAAACACCACCTCCTTTGGTTCTCACATGTTTGTTTTTTGTTCTGAAGGTGTGGAAGGCATTGTAGCCTTGCAAGGCTGGAGTACTCTCTGAGGCTTTGAACCAGGTTTTCCTGACTGCACATATATCTACATCTTCCAGTGATAGAAGTGCTTCCAGGGTGTGCAGATTTTGGTTTATGCTCCTAGCATTTAGAAACATGACCCTTACTTTTTTTTTGATTGGCAAATTTGATGTTGGTAAGTTTGTTTTCAAGACCTTCCCTAAAAAAGGCATTATGGGGGAGGCAAGAACTTTTGCCAGCAGCCTAAGGCCTAGTGGTGCTAGGTCCAAACTCTCTTTAGCAACGCAGTGAAGTTTGTCAATCATGGCTTCCCAGGCTGAAAGAAACTGGATCCCCTTTAAATGACACCAAAAACTAAGCCAATTATTGAAATCAATCATTTTTTGCTTATACTGTGGCATCATTCTAGGTGAGAGTAGTATGCTCCTCAAGCCTAGGGACTTACCTGCCAGGGGCACATACTCAGAGAGCTCAATCATGTCTCTCTTCATATAGTCCAGTGAGATACATCTCATGTCATTCACTCCAAGATGAACTATGACAGAGTCATAAAGGTACTTGTTGCTGAGAGACCTGAGTGCATGCATGACCTGATGAATCCTGGCACAGGATAAACATCTGACTGTGACTTTCACCATGCTCAGCCTGCTGAGTGGGACATCCGTGTGTCTCACTAGAGAGTCTCCAATAACAAGAAAATTTGTTTTTTGAGTCTTACACCTTAGGGCATGGTAGTTGAGACACTGGTGTAACTATGTGTCATGGGTGCTGTGAGAACCGAGTTAGTTGTAGCAGTTGTGTGTTTTGGAGGTCTCTGGTGTTTTGGTAAGTTTTTTGAGAGAACCTGTACTTATGTTGATTTTTGTGTTTGATGCATACTTTGTGAATGAGTACTGGTGGGTGGATTGGCAACCTCTTCAGTGTTACTGTTTCATTTGCGAGAGAGCATGGATTCAAGATTCATCTCTCGCACTCTGTACTAGAGTGAGTTACTAGTAGAGGGTTGTCAGTATACAAGAGACAGTTGCTACACTGCCTCAAGAGACCCAAGTCAACAAGTTTGGCAGGAGAAACAAGGATAGTCAAACTGTCTATAATGCTAGGTTGAAGAACTGTTATCACAAAGGGGGGAGGGTGCTTTTCAGGACCAATCAAGGAGGAACTAAGTGGATGGATATTTCTTCTGGGGTGTTGCTGGTGGTTTAATAGGTTACAGCTCACTAGCAATATTTCTTTGACCAGAGAAGGTACTAAGGATGAGGGCTACACTTATGTACTACAGCTCTATCCAAAGGAGAAATTGTTGAATTTATCTGTCTGGCTATGTAGCACAATTGCACTGCAGTGAGCAATGCTGCACAATGCACAAACAAGCAGAAACCTGCGGAAATGCAGGGCTTAAATACCAGAAGCTAAAAACTTAAAAAATTAAAAAAGGTTCAAAAAGACCAATGAGGATATTTACTCTAAGTCCTAAACCAACCAACCTTTACCATACAGGTTCTAATCAGCACACTTCTCTCACTAAAGTGCAGAAGGCCCCTTCCAATCAAAGATGATCTGGAAAATGTGCTCAGAACAAACAGCCACTACAAACAGACATAGATGCAGCAAACCTGTATCTGGACTATGCTACAGTTACTAGCTACCCTCGTTTTGATGGAAAACACTAGTTTAATGCAGCAGAGAAAATAGCAGAGAGACAGTAAAAATGTTTTAAACAGCAGAAAAACAGCAAGGGGACTCTAAAGAATGTTTTAAACAGCTAAAAAATCAGTTATTTTAACACTGTTTGTCAGGAAAAGCAGAACAAGCAGAACAAATTACTTTGCAGTAGTGAAAAGTACTAGCAAATACTTAACAAACATTGAAAATACCAAAAAGATCATCGCAAACAGTGAAAACAGTGATAAAATATGATTTAACAAGCACAGTAAGGCAGACGATTGCAGTAAAACAGTGCAGTTTAGTACACAGTATATAAATACAGTATTAAAGTAGGTGTCAGGCAATAAAAAGTGCAGTAAATAATATAAATAAGCAAAAAAAAAAAAAAAAAACAGGCAACTTATCTTTTTTGAGAATCTCAGAAGCTTCTAGTCATCTGGTATCTCAGCAAGAGTTGTGGCTGGTAGCCCACTTTAGTTCAACTCAGTACAAACAAGCAGAAACTTGCTCAAACACAGTGTTTAGATACCAGAAACTAAAAACTTGAAAACAACTCTTAAAAAGATTCAAAGGTACCAATGAGGATGCTTAGTCCAAGTCTTAGACTAACCACCCTTTAGCAGTCAGGTTCCAGTCAGCACACTTGTCTCACTAGAGTGCAGAAGGGCCATTTCCAATAAAAAATGGCCTGGAAAATGTGCTCAGAAAAGTCACTACAAACAGACCTAGATGCAGCAAACAGAAAGAGCTGTTTTCACACCAGCAGTCCTCTATAACTAATTGAAGTCTAGTACTTGTTGCAGCAGTTAAGAGTTTCCTTTTGATTTTTTTGTCTCACTTTTTATATCACTTACAGCCCATTCTTCTGGAGGCAGCTGCAGAATGTAATAATAGTCTATCCTTTAATTTTAATCATCGCTAACACTTATACATGCATGTCCTGCTTCCATTTCTAATTCCAGGCCTTACAGCCCATCTTATAGTCTGTTTCCCACACCTATAAAAATCACCCTTTCCTTATATCAATCACCCTCAACTTATTTTAACTCCTGCATCTCTCCCTTTTTATTCTCAGAAGGGTTGTTATAACGCTACCCTCCATTACCTGTAGACACGTTACTCTCACATTCAAAACTTCCTTTCCTCCCACTTGCCTTCCAGTTCATTACACAGTTATCCCAGGCTTCCTTAACTATCCCTAACATTCTGCTTCTGTCTGCATACCTTCTAAATCATTCTAGTTAGAAAATAAAAAACAATCCAGTGACCCACTTCTGCCATTTTGCCCATCCTGCAATCACCATAACCTATAAAAAGTTTCCATAAGTACTTCTTTTGACAGGCTGAACAGATTTTCTACCAATAATAGAGATAATCATAAATCTTTGCAAACAAATATGCATCTAAAAATAACCTTGTTCATCATCAAAAATCAATGCTTATGCAAATTGTAACTATCTTTTTGAGAACTATTAACTGATGGGAATATTGAAGTCAACTATGAACCCACCATTACAGCTTAACAATCCATTCCCAGTTGTAATCCTGAAATCAGTCTCCATAAATCCCTTACCACTATCATCCTTACATGTCCTAATATACCTAACAAAGTACATAATCTTGAAGAATGCATACAACAACAGTACCCTGAGAGTATGACAGTTTGTTCAAGGGTCAAAAAACTAACTCCCCACTCTGGACTATTATGAAATGTAACATCCTCTATAGAATTCCTTAATTTGTGATTTTAATGCACCCAATTCAATTGCCCAGGTACTTGAATCACTCGCATACAATAAAGACCACATAGTTTACTTTATGGAAGATACGACTGAAAATGATTGTATTGCCAGGTATTCTTAGCACAAATACCCCCTTACCCCCTTCAGAAAGCATCATAGTCTACAAACAGGTGTACAATCATGCATCATAACTGGGCATCCAAAGGTATTAACTTGTTGAAACTCCTCATTCTGCCTAAATGGGTTTCTGTCTCCTTCACTCACCTGTGTAAATGGTTTACCATCCCTAAACAGAAGTTCTAGAGAAAACTGCAGATAAGAAATATTTTCTTTTTCACCATTCAGATTATTAAAGTTAGCTTGTATGCCTACAATAGACAGCTTATTAACAAATTTAAGTAAGAGTGACTTTTCATATACTTCAGCTAGAATCAGAGTCAGATCAAGCACTAGGCAACGTAGGCAATACCCAAGGTCCCACTGGCTGGGGCCTACCACAACATTTAATTAACAAATAAAAAATAATTACATTTCTTCCTTAAGGATGCATCCAATCAAATGTTTCATTAACGAAACATTCTTCAACGGTTTGTGCATTTTTATTATGACACATGAATAGCAACATAGATTTAAACACATAGGATTAATACAGGAACATTTAGTGTATTCAGTTTTCTCCACTAGTTCCAAAGAGATAGAGAGATAGATGGATATATGGATATATCCAGGCCATATTTAATTGTCAGGAGATAATTTACAGCCATACAACAAAGCTTGTTTCTGTTTCTCTTTGGCTGGTTTGGCCTATTTAGATGGTGTTCAGTTGGAAAATTTGACTAGGACTGCTTGTGAAGCCTACAAAAGGAATAAAGACTCCTTTCAGAAATTGTAGGAGTGCCCTATTTACCAATATCTTGTGGCTGGACATTTCCTATTGTTTATCCCTTATTTCAAAAAAGGTTACTCCTCTGCAGATAGTTGTATCATAGAATCTGTCACATGATACACTTCAATCTCTATCTGTTACAGACTTTTGCTGATAAAACTTGATACAGCCAGAAGGACAGTAATTGCAAAATATTGGTAGACCACTTAGGTTCATAGGTTCATAGGTGTGTACTAGGCTAATGGCCCTGGAGCACTATATAAGCCTAGCCCAAGAAGATTCATTGGGATTATGTCACCCAAAGTTAGTTCCCAGTGCCCCTGTCAAGCAAGGCCACTGAAGTGATCCCCAAGGTGAACTTCCTATTGCCCATCTTCTCATCAAGATTTCTGTTAAAGAGGGCCAGTGAAGTGCTCTGCTTGACATTAATGGGAAGTTTGTTCCAGAGTATGGGAAGTCTCTGGGTTAGGAACCTGTCCCTCCAGCATGTTCTGTTTATTGTAGTAATGAGGTTTAGGTCCCTGGAGCGTGTGGCACTGAGAGATTGGGATTTCTTTAGGTCTAGCATATCTAGCAGCTGTGGGTCAGACACGGCTTTGTAGGTCAAGTAGAGATCACCTCTAAGTAGGTGATAAGAGACAGAGTATAGCTGGAGTTTTTTGAGTCTGTCCATATAGGGCATATGTCTAAGGCCTAAGATCCTTTTAGTGAGGTACTTTTGTGGCCTTTCCAGTTATTGTAGGTGTCTAGTGAGGTGCATACCAAATGGGACATTGTATTTTATACTAGGTCTAATGAGGGACAAGTAGAAAGGGATTGTGACCTCTTTCTTCCTGGATGAGAAACCTTTTGTAATGAGATGAGCCACATAGAAGGACTTTCTGACTACAGTAGAAATGTGGTTATCAAAGAAGAGGTTGCTGTCAACTTGTGTCCCCAGGTCTCTTATTACACCTTTGGTGTTTAGTGGACTACTGCCTATGTGGTAGTTTATGGGCACCAATTTTTTACCAAAGGGAATGACAATGCGCTTTTTGGCATAGAGCTTAAGGCCATGGTTCTGGCACTAGTCATTGATGTCAGTGAGGCCTATTTGTAGAATGTCTACAGCAGTTAGAGAATCAATAATGGCTCCCAGTTTGCAATCATCTGCGAACTTGGTCAACCAGAGTCCCTTTGTGTTGGCTTAAACTTCAGAGAAGTAGATGCCAAACAGGAGAGGACCTAAGACTGATCCCTGTGGGACACCACTTGTAACTGGTCAGTAGTCAGATTTGGAGTCTGCTACTTTCACAGTGTGGGTTCTATCAGTAAACCAGTTGGCAACCCATCTTATGACATAGGGGTTTATGCCTAGTTTAGTGAGTCTATCTAGGATTCCTGAGTGAAGGATGGTGTCAAAGGCCTTGGCAAGATCTAGGTTGGCTGTGTGAACAATCTTGCCCACATCCACAGCTATGTTGACAGATTCGAAGAAGTCTATCAGGTTGAGCAAGCATGATCTTACTTTCACAAACCCAATCTGCGTGGGGTCCAGAGTTTGGAGATTCCCCATATCCTTATTTATAAGGTCCATTAAGATGCGCTCCATAGCCTTACATATCAGACTCATCAGACTAATGGGGCAGTAGTTCCCAGGGTCTGTAGTCGCTCCCCCTTTGTGGAGTGGGATGACCGTAGCAATGCACCATTCGGTAGGAATAAAGCCTGAAATGAGGCTGTGATTGAATAGGGTACTCAGGTGTGGTGCCAGTTCACTTTGTAATTCATGTAGAACACAGCCAGGGATATTATCAGGTCCCATGGAAGCTGTATTCTTGGCTTTATACAGTGCAGTTTTTACCTGTGTAGCTGTGATAATAGGGACTTGGCATTCCTCAGGTATTGTGATAGACCCTTTAGGGGGTGAAAGGGGGTAAAGTTCGCACTGAACCTGTAGGCCAATATGTTGGCAGTATCAGTTGGTTCTGTATATGTATTGCCATTGTGCTGTAACTCAGAGCAGATCTGAGTGTTGCCATGGAGATTCTTGACATAACTATAGAATGCCTTGTGGTTGTCTTTAGAATCTGCAGCAATTTTTTTCCTCAATAGATGAGTCCATTTTCTTCTGGAGACTTCAAAACCAAACATGTGTAGGCCACACATACAAATCACATCCCTGTAAGTGAGTGCCACTCTGATCAAGCTTCTGTGTTTTGTTTAAATGTCTTTAGCTTAAGTGGTGTACTGTATCAGTTTGTTACAGTCATTCGGTAATACCATATATTTTTAAATTATTAGAATATGGTATGGAACTAGGAATGTGCTCTGTTAAATACATGTTCTCTGCTTTAGTTTTCAAACTATTTTGCATTTTTTTCACATTCATTTCTACTAATGTTTTTTGCTTATATTCCGAGTTTTGTAGTTGTTTAAAATGTAACAAACAGTTAATGTTCCTGATTTTTTGATATCTAGATGTACATTTGTTTCTTGATGGTATTTAATCTTGATGAAATAAAAAAATACTACTGTGATATACTCTTACTTATTAACACATGGGTGAAAGAGGAAAAAGTACCCTCCCTGCACAAATTCAGTCTAATCTTTCCACAGATGCAATTGGTTGGCCATCAAAAACTGAGGCCCACTTCTTCATATCAAAAATAACCTAATTACCAACATTTTCAGTTCATTTACTTGTGTCAGTTCTAATTATTTTAATTAGGTTCTTGCAAATGTTATTCATGGTGGAGTATCGATGTACGCTTACCAGTTGCACACATTCTCATTTTAAGCAACATTTGAACTCCCTCAAAAATTGAATCTACAATTACAACTTAGTTGTACTTGTCATCTTTAACTTTGACTAGTTGGAATGCCTCCAAACTAAAAGGAAATACTCAGCCAATCTTTTCAGCCATTCACATGACACCACTTCCCTACTCATAATGATCCTCACAACCAAAAACTGTGTTCTCAACATCCTCTTAACTAACTGCCCACAGATGAATCTCACCCTATGTACTTCAAAACGTGTCTGTGCCACTCCATTGATGCAGACGGATAAAGTCCTGACTACACCTCAGGTGATCCAGGTTTGATTAGCATCCTATGTGACTGACACAATAGCAGAGAGGGCTGGGAATACCCATTCTGGGGGGAGGGTGGTAAGTTGGCATCTCCAAATATCAATCTCTGGTGGAGGCTGGAGACTTAGTCTAAGGAAGCATGGTCAGTGGGGTGCACTGGGGCTTAGTTGAGCTGCCACAGAGAGAGGGTGATATGCCACGGATCCCACATTGTGCATCCCCTGGGAATATACCACATTGCCATAGAGAGGAGAGAGAAGTAACAGGGATGACAAAAAATAAGGCTACCACTGGAAGGAAGCTCAGACATGCCATGCCCCATTGCCTGCAAATTGTGATCAACCCCAGCTATTACTGGAATAACTCCAGGGGGACATGGAGTAGCTAGCTGACAATGCAAATGGGGCACAAGGGCTGGGTCAGTAGTAATGAAGGACAGGTTAGAGGAAAAAGCAAAAAAAATGTGTTATCTGACCACATTACTTATATCTATCTATGCACCTCCAAGAATATAATGCCATCCTCACTCCTTACCTGCTGTGAAAAGTTTCTTTCTTATTAAGATGATCTGCTAGTAAGTTCAAATCAGGACCCCTCTTTAGCTAATGTCTGACTCAAGCAACTCACTTTACTTCTTCTACCTAACCCTTCTCCTCTTACAAGATGTCCTCTAACCTATTCGGAAATGCAAATGACCAAACTGAAAACTAGTTGGTGCACTTGGATCACCCTGGATCTCAAACACCAAATCAAATCAAGTTCCAGTCACCAGTGTATTCTCCCAGTGTTCTGTGCTAGGACCTCTCCTATGGCATTGACTTATCTGAAGTAAAAGCCAATATCAAAGGACTCTGACTGACTAAGTTAGCAGATGTCTGAAAGTTAGGACCAGTCATTGAATACCCAAAAGGTTTAGTCATCCTGTAGGAAGGTTTGCCTCAAATAAATAACTGGTGTCAAAATCGTGGTTTGAAACTAAATGCCAAAAATGCATTATTGCATCCTTTGAGAGGTCATCTACCCCAAGGAACTACCACATTGACAACACACCCCTAAGACTTGACCCAGTTGTTCCGGATTTGGGAAATTATGTAGGTCTGTGACCTAACATTTGACCAACATGTGTTTATTGTTGTTAGAAATTCCTTCGGTATTGCACACCTTTTAAACAAAGGGATTGTGTCTTGATCTAGAGATGACATTACCCTCCTTTACTCATCCTTCATTAGACCAATCATTGAATATAATGCCTCTTATGGCATGTATTTGTCCAGCCACATGCAACAACTGAATGGCCAAAGAGATATCTTACAAAAGAATACAAAACCTAAACAATATGTCCTACGTGGACCAACTCAAAGCCCTGTCACTAGCCACGGTATCCCACAGACTGCAAAGAGGTGACCTGTGTCTAGCATACAAGGCATTCTCCAAACCATTACTGTTAGATTTATATCAGTAAGTCAAATGGCATCAGAAATACTCAGTTTAGGGATCTAAACCTCTTTTTCAGCATAAACAGAACAGTTTGGCATGACAGGTATATTTCACAGAGGATGCCACTGCTGTGGAAGACAATCCCCATCCACATAAAAGAAAATTCATTCCCATCCATTTTCTAGTGCAATGTTTTAATCTGAGGCTATTCCATAATGGTCAGAGCAAGATAGCATTAATATATCCTGCATAACATAATAATGAAGGTGTTTTTAAAACATATAACAGAAGCCAAGCCAGTGATACAAACTCACATGAATTGTTAGATCCAGTTACTAATCTGATATATGACCTTTTAAATACTTGTTACCTGACAGAAACAGTAGCTTTCATGTTTTGATGTTTTTTTATACATATGTTAAGCATGGAGCACTGGACCCAAATGCTCCATTTTAGGGGTGACCTGTGATTTCTGTCTGGATAAGTGTCTTGCACAGACTCAAACAGCATGCAAATGATGGTTGAAGGAATGAAGACTTCTATCCTGGGCTACAGGAAGGAGCCTGTTGAGAGCTTGGGACCATAATCCTCTGCACTGACATCTTCCCCATGTATAAAGCATCAGTGTAAGATATAATGTTTAAAATGAATAAGACAATTGTGATCAGTCAGACTGAAACAGGACCATTACAAAGTCTTATTGTTATTAACAGTGAGTCAAAAAATGTGACAAAGCTGTAGTTTAATGGTATCATATTAGAAGTAATAGATGCAGTTCCACATTTCTTGATAACTTATCATTGTTTTATGCTGGAAAGTATCTTGTAACCACACTGCTGTAACATAAGGTTTGAACTGTACCTGAAAGTTTTAAAACATAAACATGAGAAGATTTCTTTTTATTTATGAATTCTATATTTTACATGTAAACATTTTGTATGCGTCATTCACTGACTCATCTGAACTAAAGAAAACATTTTTTTGCCTTACTTTCAAGACTTGATGTATTTTTCTAAATGATACCACTTTTCTTATATATATTTTTTTCATGAAAGCTTTTCTTCAAGGGTGCTTGTGACTATTAGGATTTGAAAACAGGACCTTCTCAGAGCTAAATGTTATCATAAAAAACTTACAATTTAAGAAAGGCTTACTGAGCTTATGAAATAAGAAGCGGTTAGTACACTGCTAGGGTCAAACAAGGATACATGTCGGCTGAGCTATGAGTGAGTGTTTCAAGTGTATTAAATGGTAATTATCCCAGGTCACACTGAGAACTGTCTGTGATGAGACCATTTTGTATGAAATATTTATAACTGCTGAAACCTGAAAATGAGCAATGCGATTTTTGGCAGGGCTTTGTATTGGACTGCTGTCATGATACAACTTTTTTGCAGTACTGGAAAATAAATGGAAAATAAGTGCCACGCCACTGCAAGATGACCTTCAGAATGTGATGTAAAAAATGTACTGTTATGAGTGAAGGTGTACACTTCACTTGCTATTTCTTATTTCTTTATTTCCAGGCAAGAGTTATTGCAATCATCTTTGCAGATTAACTGACTTTGTCTCATGGGTATGAAACTTTTGTGTTACTGTAGCTTTGTTTGCAAAATGTGTGAAATCGTTTTACTGTAGTTCTGTGAGTAAAATATTTCAGTTTTGCAGTTTTTTTTTTCATTTTCTTCAACTCTGATCAAATGTCATGTTAAGACTTAGCACCTATTTTTATTCAAAACTCCCTAGTATCTGTCCTGCTTCATCATTATCTATGTAGTCAGAGTACTTGAGTTCATCTTTATTTTGTGATAGACAAGGCAGCACCCTGGGATAGACATGCTGTTCCAGCATTAACCATTGCAATGATTCCTGAAATAAATGAACCCTTATATGACCCCCTGACAAGGGAGAAAATATGAACGTCCATATCATTTCTGTTACTTCAGCTAAACTGTCAGATTGTTGAGCTGCCTTTGGAAAAAAAACTGACATATAAATTGGTAAGCAGTCTTTATTAATCTCTACTATTTTTGTCATTGTCACTTTACAGTATGCAGCGCCATTTTCCATTTTCTGTCACTAGTATGAGATGACAAAACCATAATCTTGTTTTCATATCAGAAACAAAACTTGTTTGATTGATAAAGTCGTTCAACAAGGGATAATTGGCTAGGCTTAAAATGGCTCGCAAGGGCAGTTAGCTTAGTACTAATCTATGAACCTATGAACATAAGCATTTTTGATGATCTGAGATGCTTGAGTTTGAGAGAACCCATTTTTACTAGATGCACAGGAAGAAAAACATACAATTATGGTGCCGTCCTGTATTATGAAAATATTACAAGGGCACTGGAGCAACATGTACAAGAATACATGACTTTGAAGATACTATACAATGACAGTAAAGCTAGACAGGAGAAAATCAAAGCAAGTAATCTAACATAAAGACTAACAGAGCAAGACAATTAATGCATGTTCATCTAGTTTAAAATGTAAATACTATTATAAGTTCTGAATTATCTAAGAAAGTAAGGGATAATTTTATGAGTAAAAGTCAGAAGCTTAGGACCAGCTATAAAGGAAAGTTTACAGTAACAAACTAACAATGCAAAAGATAACAGTAACAACTAGGAAAGGAGTATTGATACACGTCCCATACTCTGTAAAACATATATTGCTCATCAAAGCAGCAGGCATTTAAGTTCCATTTAAGTCCACATATACAGCAATCTCAACTGAAATACAAACACTGTCTCCAAGTAAGTCTTTGATTTTTGGAAGGACAATGCAATCGCTTGCTCTTATACCATGGAATATTTCCTTCTTTGAGTCAGTATAATGAATAGAGAACAGAAGGTAAGGCATTAGTAAGTTGCTTCAGTTGCTAATTTGATACTCTGTCATGTCTAGCAGGTTTAGGACAATTCAATGGTATTAAAACTGTTTTGGTTGCTGCCCCATTTATATTATACATCTATTAGCAGCTAGAAATACTAATTAGGTGGTATCCCCTAAAAGTATCCATTACCTTTCATTGAATTCATTCACCCTCACCCCACCCTGTTTATCTGACTCACCATTCATTTGGCAGGAATAGTAATCTTAAGAAGTTAATTATTACCCTTTTGAAGTGTTGAAATCAACTTTTTTGTTATGCATCAGATTCAGTAATACAGAAATTTCATCTTTATTAAATTTCTTCTGCCTTTGCATGCTTTTTATCTGCCAATTTAGTATGTCGCTTTCCTCTTCCCTGTGATGATCAAGTTAATCTTTCTTGCTCTTGTAAATCACATTTTATTTTCTAATTAGAGGTTTCATTTTATTTGCTATCCCAGTTTTATCCCCTTTCTGTCAGGCTACTGGCTAAAAATTGATACCTATTTATATAGGCACCTCTTTGGTAGATAATATATATGCACTACAGACAAGTTCCTCTATTGTCAGACTTTCAAATCTGGACTGCATTTCCTATAGTCTCAGCCTATACGTCTTGTGCAACTATTTGTCCTTTTTCTACATAAACTTATTTAGACTCTGCCATGTTTCTCTCCCTCAATGTGAAGTTGTTAAAGAAGAATCGTTTAACGACATGCTGATTACAGTAATCAAGAACCTTTCAAAGGACATAGATTACCATAGCCTCTGAACCACTTTTCGTCCTGCAGTAAAAATACTTGCAGAACAGAACTATATGTTATCTGTGTTAAATAATTTGCTTCAGCCTCATTTTGATTGTGTTATAACTTAAAATAATTTAATACTCAGAGCAAGTGTGAGAGATCTTTGTCAGGAAGTTAAGATCTCTCACAAGAATTAAGTAGGCAGATGATACCTTGATGTTTTCATCTAACCTCTCATCAATTGAATAATAATTTCCCCCAAGAGCTCTATAAACGCACACAATGGTGAACTTGTTCCATGCCTTCTTCATTTTCTAAAATGATTATGTGTATGACTGTGCTGAAAGGTAAAACTGTGCCTAACTGTAAATTACCTTTTTAACTTATGTTAGAATGATGCATCCTCCAAGAATACTATCTTCATGGCACACAGTGGATGCACAGCTCTCAATACCAACCATAGTCAATGTCATACTCACGATAAAATGATTTAGCTATAATACCTATGGTGGTGCTGCGGTAGCGTTGTCGCCTCACAGTAAGATGGTGTCCGGTTCGATGCTCAGCTAGAGTGTCTTCTGCGTGGGGACATACGTGAATGGGCATACCTTCGTGGAAGGTTGTGCGGCAGGCCTGGCAAGCTGGTACATAAAAATCAACTGCCAATCATTAGTGGACTGGAGTTCTGCTCTGGCGACCCCTAACAGGGGAAAGCCGAAAGACACAAACAAACAAACCTATCTCAGGATTATATCTTCCGTCATCATTTTCATCCATCATTCTCCTTATATTAGCGTAAAGAATAATAATATCTGGAACATCATGATTACTGTATATCCGACCATTTTATATGTAAAAAAGTAAGGATTTTATTAATGTGTAAGCTTGTGTCTGTCTTTATTCTGGATTTAAGTTTAGACCATGTGAATGCAACTTTTACATTTCAATAAGAAAAAAGAACCGGCTATCCAAAAACAATATACATTCTCATTAGTCACCCATAATTCTAATCTTTGGTTAATTTTACCAATTTTGCTGTTCATAAGTTTGCTTTTCAATACTATAAGTAACTGTCAAGAAATGATAAACTCAGCCCTATAACTCATATTTTCCTACTTCAAAATAATTTGTTTGACCTAGTCCCTGTTACTACAAATATTCAAGTTATTAGCTCCCAAATGCAGACTTATGTTTTAATTTTCTTATTTTGACTGCTCACAGTCCATTTTCTCTACCATGAATGCTTTTGCCCTGTATAACATTCCCAACCCTGCTTCATTTAGATATTACAGATATTGTATGTGGATTGTGTTTAACCTCTCATCTCTATTTTTGTATTTCTGTTTGATAGTTTAAATTATTTTTAATAATTATGTATAACAGATAAATATTTAAATATTCACAATTTCCATCCAAGTCCAGCCCTTCATGGTGGACCACAGAAAATAAGAATAAATAAAGACAGCAGTTATAAATAATCAGATCCCGTAAAAACGAGACAATCCCTGAAACATATTTCTGCTTGCTTGCTGGAACTGAACTGCTTACTGAAGAAAGAATCAAATGCATTTGAAGCATATTATTCTTATTCTTTTATTGTGCTCCACGTCCTCATATGTTTCTCCCTAATGTCCTCATAATCCTTTTGGTGCCCCCCTCCCCCCAGTGAATTCCTATTCATTGTGAAACAGTATGGTTAATTTATGCAATTAACAAAAAACTGTTTAAGTAGAGCAAGTTATCACATAAACAGTTATTTACTCATTATAATTTGTTCAACATGCGATACACTGATGAAATATAGCATCCTATAAAAATAACTGTACCTATACCTATGTCCTAAAAACCCTAAAACTGAGATATACAACTGATCTAAGACCATTTTTGAAAATGTTTAGCATGCTTTTATTTTATCTTTGTTTATTGGACTACCTTGCAAATGGAAATAATGTTGTCCTGAATGCTGACATTTTCCTGTGGTCAGGGACTATGTGGTTTATATCCATTCCACTGACCAGCAATGCATATCTTTTAAATCTAAACATCTTAAAACTTGTTTGCAAATAAGGGCATGGGTCTCTTGAGTCAAGCCAAATGTTCTAAACAGATTAAAGGATAAAAAGGTGCACAAATATGAATCACTAAACAAATCACTTAGTAAAAAACAACCATAACTGCAAAAGAAACTATGTACTAATGTCCTGAGTATAGGTCTACCCCATCCGCACCTAAGAATGAGCTTCTCACTTAACACCTCTAGTTATCCAGATTCCTTTTTCTTCACTTTCTCTGGCTTTCAGTGTCTTCCATGGTTCACTTGTTTACTGTAAGTGTACTTTGAATAAAGTCTTACACAGACACACACACACACACACACACACACACACACACACACACACACACACACACACACACACAAACTCGTGCACATGAACACAAACACATGCACACTGATTTCCAGGGGACTGGTGATATTCTCTACCACTGCAGGCTTTTTCCTGGCCCATGGTAATAAACTTCTAGCACCCCAGATTGCTAGGCTAGAGACAGCCCAGGTACTATTTCACACTGTTAATAAGCTAAATAATGACAAAAACAAATAATAATGTGTAGCAGAGCTGTCTGACCATTTCAAGGAGGATGCCAGCAACCTGTATCCATTTAGCAGCAAAGACACTCTTATCAATTAATAAATAAGTAAACAGATGACCAGCCAGAAGCCTTTTAAAGCAAACAATTAAACATATATTACTTATGCCAGGATTAGTTAAACACTACAGTTAAAAGATAAATGGACAGAGAAATGTGAAATTACACAGGGTAACATAAGTAATCCAAAAAGATTGAAAGGAAAAAAATTGGCTTCAGTCATGGCTATTCTTGACAAAAAATTACCTGGAACTAAGCTTACTTAGTAGCTCCATTTCCAGCATCTGGGCAAAAATAGCTGAAAAATATCATCATCAGCCCTCCTTTTCCCATTTTTTCTACATGGGGTCAGGGTATCGTGTTAATTGTCACCAGCTCTCTCAATTCAGTGCCACACTCCTGCCAAACAGTTGAAAAACAACAACAAAATAAATCTGTACAAGCTCCAGTGCAGTAGTTTCTTTTTTTTCTCATATTCACATCCTAATGAGTTAGTGTACATGTTCTTGATTAGCTATAACCTTAAAAAAATGTTCTAATTATTCTTTTAAGGTCTTCCTTGTCTAAGAGTAGTCACAACTCTTGTAAACAAAAGGAAGAACAATTATTACCCATAATTTAAAAGAAGTGCTTTACATTTAATATTTTACTGGGCAATTTCAACTACCCCTCCATTAACCGGGAAAACTACTCATGTACCAATACACTTGGCCAACATTTCCTGGAATTCATTAATTCCAGTGCCCTGGACCAGCTCTTTCCTACCCCCACTAGAGGTAGCAACATCCTTCACCTGGTTGTTACTAACATGGACGACCATTGCTCAACACCAATAGTCACCTCCTCTCTGGTTAAATCCAACCACAAACTAATCACCTTGGAAATACACATCACAGCCCTCACCCCTGCAAAGGTAACCACCATGAAAAACTTCTCCAAAGCTAATTTTGGGATCCTAAAAACAGAGGTGGCTAACTTTACGGCACCCATGCAAATGGAGAATAGCTGCATGACTGCTGAATCATACACTGTACGAACACGTACACAAATGCATGGATCTCATCATACCCAATAGAACCAAGACACTCTCCTCCAAAAAAAGGAAGCCAATATGGTGGTCTCCTGCCATAAAAAAACTCTACCACAGAAGGAGGAAACTGATGTGGAATAAGGTGAAGACCCAAGACTGGAAAAACTCCTTTATCAGCCTCAACAAAAAGTTGAGGTCCCTCATCAAATCCTCTAAAGCTAGCTATAAAAACAGAATTGTAGCAGATAATGAAGACAACTACAAGGCCTTCTATAGTTATGTAAACAATATCCAAGGCAATACCCAGATTTGCTCTGAGCTACTGCATAATGGTACCTCCTATACCAAACCAACAGATATTGCCAATATACTGGCTGACAGATTCAGTGCCAACTTTACCCCCCCTCCCCCAAAGGATCAGTCACAATACCAGTAGATTGCCAGGCACTCAGTATTACTGCTGCACAGGTTAAAACAGCACTGTCCAAGGCCAAGAATACAGCTTCTATGGGACCTGACAATATCCCTGGCTGTTTTCTACATGAACTACAGAGTGAACTGGCACCTCACCTGTGTGCCCTGTTCAATCACAGCCTCAGCTCAGGCGTTATCCCTACAGAATGGCAGACTGCTACAGTCATCCCTCTCCACAGTGACTACAGACCTTGGAAACTATTGCCCCATTAGCCTAACAAGTCTGATATGCAAAGCTATGGAATGCATCATCATGGTCCTAAACAACAAGGATATAGAGAATCTCCAAACTCTGGATCCCACACAGTTTGGTTTTGTGAAGGGTAGATCATGCCTGCTCAATGTGGTCGATTTCTTTGAGTCAGTCACCAGAGCTGCGGATGAAGGCAAGATGGTTCATACAGCCTACCTTGATCTGGCCAAGGCCTTTGATACCATTCCCCACTCAGGAATCACAGAAAAACTCACTAAGCTAGGCATCAACCCCTATATCACTAGGTGGGTTGTAAACTGCCTCACAGATATAACCCACAGTGTGAAAGTAGCTGACTCCAAATCAGACTGCCGACCAGTCACGAGTGGAGTCAAACAGGGTTTGGTCCTGTTTGGTATCTACTTCTCTGAAGTCCAGGCCAACACGAAGGGACTCTGGCTGACAAAGTCCATAGACAATTGCAAGTTGGGAGCTATTATTAACTTCCGAAGTGAAGTTGACATCCTGCAGAAAGGGCTCACTGAGACCAATGACTGGTTTCAGAACCATGACCTTAAGCTTAATGCCAAAAAATTTGTCATCATCCCTTTTGGGAAAAACCCAGTTGCCATGAATTACCACATCGATGGTAGTCCACTGAACACAGAAGGCTTTATAAGAGATCTGGGAGCACAGGTTGATAGAAACCTCTCTTTTGACCACCACATTGCTACTGTGGTCAGAAAGTCCTTCTATGTGGCACATCTCATTACTAAGGGTTTTGCATCCAGGAAGAAAGAGGTCATTGTCTCCCTCTACTCTTCCTTCATTAGGCCGATCGAGTACAATGCCCCATTTGACATGTATCTCACTAAACACCTGCAAAAACTGGAGAGGCCACAAAAGTACCTCACAAAGAGGATCCTAGGCCTTAAACACTTGTCCTATATGGACAGACTCAAAAAACTCCAACTATTCTCTGTCTCACATCGCCTACTTAAAGGCGATCTCTGCTTGACTTACAAAGCCATGTCTGACCCAGCTCTCACTAGAAATACTACATCTAAAGAAATCTCAATCAATCTGCACCACATGCTCCAGAGACCTCAACCTCATTACCACAATCAACAGAACATGCTGGAGGGACAGGTTCATAACCCAGAGACTGCCCATGCTATGGAACAGACTTCCCATACATGTCAAACAGAGCACCTCTCTGGCCCTCTTCAAAAGAAATCTTGACGAGTGGATGGGAAATAGAAAATTCACTCCGGGGAATCACTCCAGTGGCTCTACTCGACAAAGGCACTGGGAACTAAGGTCAGGTGGCATGATGCCAGGGTAATCTTATGGGCTAGGCGTGTAAAGGCTCCAGGGCCATTAGCCTAGTGCACACCTATGAACCTATATGTATATATAGTTAGATATATATATACATTACTCTTTTCATGCAACCGAGAAACATGCTTAGCACAATCATTTGTATGTATTAAATTTAGCTATTGCAAGTTTTAAAAGTTTAAGTGCAGTGCACAAATGTGTTAAATTATGACTGAGAAAACAATTGTGCATCTATTTATAGACATCAGAGTTGGTTTTGGGATGCAGTGCAAGCCTTTTTTTTAGTGTCTAATTTTGACCCGTTATGTCAGCAGTGCCATCATAACTCAGTCTGAACCCTCATGTCATATTTCCCTTCTCTTATATTAAAGGCAGACAGCTGCAAACTGTCACTTTCTTTTTATATGACATTTGATTCCACTGCTGAATCCCTTCAGACTATATACATTTTGTCACCTCAAAGCATAACTTTCTACCCTCCCAAAGTGTCTGTCAGCATGTGCTGGCCTTCCTGTTCATCTGCACATACCTAGGGCCATCTTTCTTCTTTTCCTTTTCATAACCTGAAATGTGAACTTGTTATCTTCTTATCTTTTTCTTTCCACTATTAGCTCTCACTCTTGCTCACTCGTCTTCCAAAGGATATGCCTTTTCATACGAATTCACTTCAGCCTTCCAGGTACCGTTGTCATTTGTGACAAATGCTGGAAGAAATGTCAGTTATTTTTTCCTTTTGCACCTGTCCTATACCATATTAGCAATAACAGCTCTAAATATCTTCATCATAAGCAACTCCCAAGATATTGCAGCTCAGTTTGTGTCTCCCACTATAACTTCTATTCAGTGCACCTCTATTCGTTCATGACCTGACATCACGTATCCTGTCTTCCATACACATTTCAGTCTGAACGTTGAGCGTCTGATGTCTCACTCTGCTTAAGTCAATGCTATTATCTCCAGTAGTTTCTCCTCATCATGTGAGTAGACGTTTAATTAAATCCCCTGTTGAAAATGATGCAGCTCTTGAATGCTCTATAAGATACATACAAATATTTTATTTGGCAATAATGTTGCACATTGAAAGCTTAGCATTTTTGAAATGCTAAGGTGATGTTAATGATTTGTTGCCTGTCTATTTCTTTCATTGACTCAGGCCCTGTATCTCTGTATAACCTCCAAAAAGAGAGGAAACCCTCAGCTTACCGCCTTCCCATATGAAATCATCCCGTTTATTAACCCATCTAACGTTTTCATTGAGGTGTGGTGTATAACATGATCAACATTTGTTAGGTTTATTCTGCCATGTAATGTTGCTGCCCCCCCCAAAAAAAAAAACATATTGGGCCCCTTATCTTCTCTTTGAACCTGTTATAATTATCCTAATGTGTTTTAATTAATGTTTAAACGTAGGAAAGTGGGAATCCGCAATAAACTTATAAAATCCAAAAGCAATGAGGAATCACGGAAAAATGGAGATTCAAGCATCACTTAGCACAATTTATTAATTAAGTATATAAAACAAAACACGAACAGTGGACATATATGATGTTCATAAGGATCATTTGCATATATACCATGTGCCTCTGATAAAAGAGGTTTGGGAGGTCAGTCATTGGAAGTTCTAGCTTTGCTGGAGTTTTCATTTTGTTTTTACTGATTGGATTTTCAGTGGCCTTCTCACTCATTGTTTTAGTTTGTTGTTTGGGATATTTTTGCAGTGACCCTAATGATAATGGACATCAGCTGGGTATAACGGCCCTGTGTTTCTAATGCTTAGTCAAACACTCTGCTTGTGCAGTGCTGATGAGGTCATAAGTAGCCCGGAATATGCATATCCATAGCTAGTGGGGATTGGCTTTATTTACCTGAAATTGTCTATTAAAACAACGAAACAAGCCATGGGCATTCAGAATCGCCAATTAGCTGAAACACTTGATATTCAAAAAGATCATTTGCATATATCCCATGTGCCTCTGATACAAGAAGTTTGGGAGGTTACTCATTGGAAGTTCTAGCTTTGCTGGAGTTTTCATTTTGTTTTTACTGATTATATTAATTAGGAAAGTCAGTTGGACATCGCCTGGTGATGGAGGGCATTTATTTTTCTTTGGTAAAATAAATACTTGTCCCTGTTACACAGATGGTGGTAACCTCCCCCATGCTATACACAATGTATGATGTCATCAGTGTATCCATTAGGACTATGCCATTCACTTTATAAAACTCTATGGAATAATGAATCTTTCCTGTGTGCCTTACCACTCTTTAGTATTATCATGGTTGTGGCCACTGCTTGTCTAATACTGGAAAGATCAGCTTTGCTGTTTTTGGAAGATTACCTCACCACCATTCTCTTATGGCATAACTTACCTGTTACATTGTTTTCTTTTTTACACTTTAATCTCCATTCTAGATATCATTCAGGTTGTCACCAGGCATCTACTGAAATTCTTTTATGAGACCATTTAATTCTCTGTTTCAGCTGCATCACTAGCATCTAGGCTGAACTGTAGTCTCTCATAATCTACACTTGGATGTTCCACATTATTTTCTGTGCATAGATGTCACCATAGACAGCTGATTTGTTTTTATATTGGTTTCCTCTTTTTTTCAGCCCTTCTTCTGAAATGTCTTGTTTCCTGCCAAGGCCACAAACTAATGCCTGCTTTCACTCCATTTCTGAACCATTATACCACACCAAGAACTTTATTAGATAAAGCTTTCGGGTCTACACCCTTCATCAGTATGAGTCATTACAAAAAAATCAGCATTTAAATAGGAGAATATAAAATCACATGCTTCAGCCCATCCCACTCTAAAGAGTTTTTATGTAAAGTAAGATTTCTTGTCCTTTTTTTAGTATTTTTTATATAGACCTTTATGAGTTGTATATTACTTTTAGTTTTGATTGTTAATTAGGGAGTGGGATGGGCTGAAGCATGTGATTTTATATTCTCCTATTTAAATGCTGATTTTTTTGTAATGACTCATACTGATGAAGGGTGTAGACCCAAAAGCTTTATCTAATAAAGTTCTTGGTGTGGTATCGTGGTTCAGTTGAATTATAGCAGTAACACCTACTGTTGTTTTCACTCCATTTCTACCATATGTCCCCTGTCCTACTCTTGCTATTAGATAATTAATTTGACCTCAGCCTGCTGTTCTTCAGTATGATCAGCCATTCTCCATATAGTTTCCTCCCTGTACCATGCTTTGTTTTCCTGTGCTTTCTTAACGCCAGACCTGAATCTAATCGAGACTGGTAGATGATCAGATATTTACCTTTTCAGTTGTACTATACACATGTACTTGTGTTATTCATATGAAAGAACAGGTTAAATATACTAGTCTTCTTAACCTGTGCATTTTCTAAGCAAAGACCATCTGGTTTCGATTTAATTCTCAACCACCATCCCTTCATTCTTCCATTCTGATAGGTTTGAAAATTTCCTTATGTCACTGTCTATTATATTGATTTTCACCATGCTTCCTGTTTACTGACTTTCTAATCTGTCATGATGTTCAAATCTCCACAAGTCTGTTAGACCCTGACAATCCCCCGGATTCATGAAGCTCGGCGCAAGGCCGGTTTAAGGCCTGCGCCGGCCATGCAGCATACAAATGGCGTAGCAGCGCCACATGCATAGTAATGAGTGTGCGCTGCAACCACAACCATGTGCATAGGGCACGTGCGCGAGTCCAGGGAGCCTAACTAGGTTGCGCTCGGAGGCGTGGCCAAGTCGGCAGGCAATGAGCAACCTAATGTGCTGAGTCTTACAGGCCGCCTGCAATAGTACCCGCACCTACCAGTGTCTGTGGACAATGAAATGTATGCAAAGTATGCTACATAGTACCCGTCCACACAAAATGGAGAACCAAAACATAAATGCACAACATACAAAATGTTCCCGTTCATGGAACACATGATACTCAGAATACTGTGTGCGTTACATATTGCACTGTCAGCAGTCATACCCAGCGGAGGTGTACTGCATCATGTCAGCGCACCGCAAATACACACGACCAGCCCCATGGGCATGGTCACCAGCAGTCCCACAGTGGTAGTGATAGTACACAGCCGGGCAGTCGTGGCCATATAACAACCATAAAGAAACCAGAAATCCCAAACACACACAAACATATGTACAGGAAAATGTGCCATACACAGCAACGTAACTGTTACATACACATAGGATGGCATATGCCGAATCGGAATATCCAGAAGCAGAACCCATGCATGCAAATTTAATACACAACAACCCCGTCATAGCACGTAACCCGCACCCATGTCTGAATGTCCACCCAATCCAGCTAGCAGCCATGCGCAGCTGCACACCTACACAGAGCGGGTATACCCCATATGTAGTAGGAAGTATTGTCCTAGGCAGTGACAGGCTTGCAAATATGTACCCCACATATGTCAACATCCATCCCAGGTATTGAAATCCAAATGGCTGCATGTGAATGTGCCGGCAGAATGTGTACATCCCACGTGTGGTTACTGACCTGTCAAAACCCCATAGGTGTTCACACGCCACGGAGTCCATAACTGTACACATCTGGACAAAGCAGTATGTGCAGCCACGGTACTGATGAGTAGCTATGCAGACATGCCAAACACAATACACAGGATGGAATAGCCGTCCACCAAGCAGGCCACCCCGGCAGGGTTGCCACATGCACAGATTGTCAAGGTGGGACATCACTCGTAGATGTGTGGATCTGTATGGTAAAACACCCACGGCCAATGCAAAGGATAGAATAACACATATATGCAAGAATGAACGGTTATTGCATAGCATGTGAATAGCTTAAGCTATCCAATATAATAGTCATGTGTACCAGATACAAAATGCCTGTAACATGCAAGTAGTAATGAAGGTAAGAAATACACGACTGTGTTAATATCACAGGACATATGGCTCGTGTCAAGTGTCCACGCAGGACACAAATGTCCATAATGGGGCCTCCCCTGCAAAGAGGAACAAGTGCCAACCCCACCCCCCACAGAAGTATCGGCAGTAGAAATACAACCCAATGACACACCAACACCACCGTCCAACCCATGTTAGCAACAAAAGCTGGACAAAGACCAACACGATGCGTGCACAAATAGGGACACATGTAAGCGGTGCTCACACAACCTTCAACAGGCCACCGAATAATAGTATGTATATACGCATGAAATGCTGTGAAGGATGTGTGGTAGTCCCCAGTATCACAGAGGTACGTACACATATACACTGTAACCAACCGTCACATATGTTCACTGTAACACAGCATACCTGCAGGTAATACATAGTTCAGTCATGTGCTACATAAATATACACGTATGAATGATGACAGGGGATAGACAATTGTGAATGGGAACAACGCACAACATGGAATATGCATGATAACCGGCACCACCCACATCATTGTATGCCAACAGCATACGCTATTGTCGGTTGTCCAAACACCCATGTCTGTAAACACGGATGGAATATCATAGCAATAACCCATGCCTGGGTGTGGGTAATGCTGGATATACCCACGGTTGGCGTGGTGCGGTCCCAAGGGCGAAGCCCGAGGGACCAAACAAAGGCAGCCGTGGCTAAATACAGCATTACCTACACCCAGAAGTGGGTTATTGCTATTATACCATGACATCATGTAAGAAAATAAACTATTAATTCCCTTACATAATGGCATAGTAGAATGCCTGTCTGCTGCCCATCTGCAGAAGTCTGGCATCCGCGGCGGCGCTGATGTGCTGCACGAGATGTTCGTTGCTAATGTCGAAACTGTCTCGCTATGTTAAACTCAGTTAACATAGCAAAACACTACAAAAAATCAACGGAGAGCTTGCTGTCCCCGTTGCTTTGTTTTACAACCTGTCTCGCTATGTTAAATGTGTGTAGCATAGCGAGACTGCCTCAAAGTAAGCAACGGACATCTCCGTGGCTTATTTAAAGCTGTCACGCTATGTTAAACCCATGTAACATAGCGAGACAGGTCTTAAATACCGAGGTATACTAATGGAAATAGGTCCGGGTGACCGGACCGTTCTCCATTACTATAACTCGATTTACAACAGGCACGCTGGCCAATCAGCGTGCACGGTTTGGAATAATGGGGGGGTTATGGTATAATAAACATGGACAAACCATGCCCATGTGCCTCGTCTGACATTCGTACATGGTCAGGGCAGTTCTGTACACTAGGCGGACAAGACCAAACCCAGAGCACCACAGCAACACCCTGACAATCAAAGACCTGTATGCGTTGGGGCTATTAGCCTCTGTGATCTGAATATCCCTGCGGTTACGCCATATGCATCCTGGGTCAAGAGCATTAGGGAATAGGGAATGTGTAACATGTAGTACCACACTTTTCCCAGCAGGAGAATGGATGCCTGTGACGTAAGTGTGTGCGGGGGGGGGGATATGTTAATGTAGCTATGTACCATGGGTATGCATATAAATGAGACAGAACACCAAATGTGTAGTGGTCACAGCAACCGGCCAACGTGAATGCAGTCCTGTTTGAATTACGACTACAGAACATATAAATGTGAATGTGTAATTAATGCGTCTGTGCCGCAAAGACAGTTACATATGTAAAGGTGGAAGTGTGTTCCGCATACGTCCGTTAACCGGATCACAGATATGTCCCTGGAACTGTCACAACTAATACAGGCCACGTAAGCACACAGACTCGGTAAACATATGTAACCCGGAATACAGATATGCATGTGCGCCTGCGCGTAACCCACAATAAGGGAATGCAAGTGCGCCTGTGCGTGTGTGATCCGCTCACAGCAGAGTAACCTAATGCCGTTACCCCCACATTAGTTATACACGTCTCAGAACTGTCAGCCTCTGAAAGTATGGAACTGGACAATGCCATGCAAAGTACTGGTACAAATAGTGAGAAACACATGATATGTGCTAAGACAAACATAGAAAGTGGATAGAATAATGGGTGTGTTAGTAGCAGGGATTGACGAAGGTTATGCATCCGTAACCTAACCTACCTGTCAGAAGGTGCCACCGTAAGTCTCACATGAAATGCCAGCAAATTGCCAGACAGACACAGGTCAATGCAAAACACACTTAAGATAAAGGGTAAACCATCCGTACACTCTGCCAGTATCTGTACAGTGGAAAGGTATGGTATGGTTATAGATGTGTGTACACAGGTAATTTATACATTTATTTTATTTTATTTTACATTTGCTGACCGGGATAGTCCGACTGGATATATGTCCATTGTCAGCGGAGTCCCGGGTAGAAAAGCTCCGACAGGGTTAACAATGACAGATAGTTACAAAGACATATAGACAATCTACATAGTATACAATGAAAAAGATCCTTACAGTAGAAACTACAGTTGGTTACAGTTCATTATATTCACGATAATTCTCAAATCAGTTGAGTAAGACAAAAATGGCCTAGTTGAGTAAGACAAAAATGGCCTAATCCTGAGTTAATATGTGTTAGTCTAGATTGATCTTATAGGTTGAATTGCTCATAGGACTGTTATGATTTGGAGAGGGTAGGGTTCTTTTAGGACAGTCATATTAGACAGACATTAACAAAGCAAGGTATGAAACGAGGGGTTTACATGTATATATGTACACACAACAGACCTATGTCCCGTATAGATGACACATGGATATAAATATGCCAAGTAATAGATAATATGGGTAGTCAAACAGACATCCCCGAATGGGGAACATACAGCAGCAGTCAAAATCACGGGCCAGACAGCGACAGTCCAGCAAGTTCTACACTTTAAACATGCACACTGGTGTCCATTGTAGGACTCCAAAAATGTATCCATTCGCAGCACCCGCTACGATTGATGCGAAAGAAGTGACAGCTGCAAATATGAATCAGCTAAACATGCACTAAAAGCAGGTTCAAGGGTGATGACACATGTGTCCATGAAATGCAGGACATATGAACAGATATCCCTAGAGTGGGGAGTGCATATAAGTGCGTCCACATCCCAGTACCGCACACATTAAGCATGTGTAATGTGTACCATAGAGGGTTGCAGGCATGGGAACCTGGGTATGCAGAAATGGGCCTAGGTGTCGTTTGGCAGAGAATCCGTAGGCCCACCCCGTGGGAGGGGTGTGGGTATAGCACATGCCTTTATCCCCACTAATAGTGCAAAGCATCCACCGGATAATGCGGAAAGCAGGTTGGAAATATGTACAGCCCTAAATCAGTGTCATGTAGGCGAATCCCATGGATGGACATGCGTACGACCAAGATGGTACCCATAACTGGAAAACTGTCAGAATAACACAGCTGCAGTAAGGCATAGTACAGGAAATACAGATAGGGACAATATTATAAATACCCCAGACAAAGTCAGACCGTTGTGCGAATACTGGCATAGCCATGCATATGGATGTTATGAGTGTCACTAATCATGCAATGGAAATAGCGGTCACCATCACCTATCGCACAGTCCGTAATGCCTAGGCAGCAATCAGCGAGGAAGGCACATCATTATGTGAAAAGTAACAAGGGCAAAGGCCGAATGTCAGGGCGTGTACACATAATGACAACGGGTCAAGGGTATGAAGGAGCTAACCTGTCCAAAATACATGTACTGAACCGGTGATACTAGGCGGACAGGTGAGAAGAAAGACAGCAGGACAAATGTGCAAACATGTATAAGTCATACCCCGGAAGATGTGAATGACAACGTATGCCCCACAAAGGTCAATGTGGAAGGTAACCAGACACAAAGGTAACTGTCCCCCAGGGTATCATGACGTGTCAACATAACAATTACCAGGCCCCCATAGTCATACGTGAGCCCCGCCACTGATGGAAAGTGCAAATACGACGCACACATATGGTACATGAAAGAACAATTAGTGTGGATAAGCAGATGTAGACCTGTGTGAGGAGTACAACTGTCTGCATGGGTGTGACGTGCAAATACAAAGTAATGTCATGCGGTCTGTCATGCCGCCATACACTGTGTGTGTATTGTAGTCAGACAGTAGGTATGTTGTATCAGACACATACTCTGCAACTGCACAGATGTACGCAGACTGTGTAGAAGTATGCCTCATATGTTTGCTGTGTTCCACGTAACAGTAACAGTCTGGCACCCTCATGATAACTGACGACAGGAAACGACAAACATGCGATGAAGACACCAAATCAGACAGAAATGCCATACGCATGCATAACATATCACTGTGCCCACTATCAATGTTTCTAAGAGCAACATGTCATGACTGGCCCTGAGTGTCCCACTTTCACATAAGGCCTTGTCCAGATATACGCTCCTTGAGGTGGAGTGTTATGAACAGACACAGATACATGTGTGTGGAAACAGTATTATCCACTGCAAGACGATGAAATGTGCCGCAGTAGGAGGGGCAGTACTGTCCGCAGGTATGTGCTGGAATGCACATTAAACAGCAGTCTACATGGATTACCTATATTGGCGACACTTGCACAGATGATTATAGTGGGACATACACACGAACATGCACACAGCTCAGATAGACATACACAAACCATACACAGGCAATGATACACTAAGTCTATGGTGTGTATGATACAGTGACAGTACAGCAAGGATAGCTGTCTGCCAAGATATACAGCAGATGTCTGTAGGGCATGTAACACCTCCCGGAACACGGACGTTGCATGGACATTTGGATCTGCATCGTACCACTTTGCTATGTGTAAGCTGTGCACATATGCGATACATGGGACTGACAGCTGTCCATGCAAGAGCAGCACCACGGGCATAAAATATGTATATGTTTATACATCGAGAGAGATACAGACAGACACATGTGGCAAGGCCGGTAGTGGAACCTACACATCAGTACCCTTACACACCACAGCAGGACACACGTAGAGAACACGCTAAGGAGGTTGCTAAGCACAGCAGACACACAGGCAGTCCACTAGCTGCGTCTCAACATCCGCAAACACAGAGATGTCAGCAGGATATATGTGTGTTGCGAAGCGTCTAAAAGCATAACCTACGAACCCATGTGGCTGGGAGCATAGACACACACACACATCTGGCAGGCATGGGAATTGACCTTACACCTACCTACCCTATCGCACGACAGTATGACACAATGACAGAACGCGCTACTCAGAGTACTGAACACAGCACTGTCAGAGGCATATGTCTAGGTGGGTGACATCATCCGCAAAGGAATAGACGCTGATAGCAAATGTATGTGTTGTGAAGCGTCTAAAAGCATTACTGTCTCCAGAGGCGGCTGGAAACACACACACACACAGTGGGAATGGCTGGGAGTTGAACCTACACCTAACTACATGAACACACTACAGCAGGATGCATTTACAGAACGCGCTACGGAGATTACTAAGCACAGCACTGTCAGAGGCATACTTCTAGGTGGGTGACATCATCCGCAAAGGAAGAGATGCTGATAGCAAATGTATGTGTTGTAAAGCATCTAAAAGCATTACTGTCCCCAGAGGTGGCTGGAAACACACACACACAGTGGAAAGGGCTGGGAGTTGAACCTACACCTAACTACATGAACACACTACAGCAGGATGCATTTACAGAACGCGCTACCGAGATTACTGAGCACAGCACTGTCAAGAGGCATACTCCTAGGTGGGTGATATCATCTGCAAAGGCAAGGATGCCGATAGGGAATGAATACAGAGTGAGCAGTCACACAGCATGTTACTATCCCAAGGCGGACGTACAGTAACACGGCGGTGCTGCACTCGGGAATACTACCTATCTACGGAGCAGTACATCCCAAAATGGATACGGGATGCACCACGGACAGTACACCCTTTGAGAGAGCAACCAGCGTGTATGATGTAGGCATCCATTGTGGCATAGCAACTACATATAATTCACATGGACAGCCACCATGGCTATGCAGGATGTCATTGGGCATGGCTACATGCCTAGTATCAGACGTCGGTGCCGAATGTACTGTGTGTCCATGCATGGCGTACTGGGCTTGGCATTTGCAAAGTGCAAACATGCATACACATGGAGTGTAATCATGAAAGGGCAGAGTGTGGAACGTACTGTGTGTACACCTGCACAACAGCAAACCCGGCATGCTCACACACTTAGTGGTTGCAAAGGGGAAACATACATGCACACGGGGTATACGCACAGAAGGGCGCAGTGTGCACTGTACTGTGTGTCCATCTACGCAACTGCTTAGTGGGCATGCTCACACACTTAGCATTTGCAAAGTGCAAACATGCATACACATGGAGTGTAATCATGAAAGGGCAGAGTGTGGAACGTAATGTGTGTCCACCTACACAACAGCAAACCGGGCACACTCACACACTTAGCGGTTGCAAAGGGGAAACATACATGCACACGGGGTATACGCACAGAAGGGCGCAGTGTGCACTGTATTGTGTGTCCATCTACACAACTGCTTACTGAGCATGCTCACACACTTAGCATTTGCTATGCACCGTCCAGCATGCAGATGGAGTGTACACACTGCAGGTCACAGTAAGGCAAACCTGTCCGCACGCACAGGGTGGTCACACATGCAGCTACTCGTACACCCACAGATGACATCACAGGCATCACGGGTGCAGGTCAAACATGTACACACTGCAGTGAACACTGTAGCTGCCATGCCAGCACCATGTCATCGGTGCAGCAGTAAGCCTCACGGTCCAACAACAGCATGTGACATATGTCCAAAGGTCTGTATAGCAGTGTACACCAGTTGTGCAGAGTACACATGTACTAACAATGATCCAACATGTGTGATGTAGTCCACCCATATCTGTATACATGGACAAGTCGGCTCCACACATACCACGGCCCTTACACAGCTGTGACACACGACTTCTGCTGCACCAGAGTGAACCAACATCCAGATATGTCATACATGTGACTGTCTGGATGTGTGCATGGACTGCACACATGACACATACAAAGCCTGTGATGTACCACATGCATAACACTGGCGTACGCGGTGCTACACACACGAATGGAAGGTGGACCCATGTCTGTGGAATGCTCCCACTACAGGGTGTAGCGGTGTTGACTGGGACACATACCCTTGTATTGTTTGCCTGTGACAGCTGTGATACCATACCACAGTCCATGTTCCATGTATGTCAACACACATGTCATAACGTAGCAATGCATACACACATGGCAACAGGAGACACATGTGACACGTGTACTGTGCACGGAGCAGCCATGCATGAGCAGTGTCCGATGTCCATAACATAGTTGCAACACCCTACCACATGCGTACCCGTCATAGGGGCCGTTATATGGTGGCATAGAAACAGCATGTATGGAGGTATGCATGTATAGCATGTGTTTAAACACCTGTCTACATGCATGTGTGCAGGTGGTGGCTCACAGGTGTGTCACACACTATCCTACCCTGCCATGTGCATACAGTATGCTATGTCACTGTTACATGACAGTGCTGACATAATGCACACCCAGCGGTCAGGTGTCATCGCCTGTACGTCACATGGCAACTGTAACACAACCTACCAAGTGCATATATTGGCACATCTGCCGGATACAGTGTTGGTACACATAATGCACTACATACCGCTGCATGCCTGCACACGTGGCGGGTGTAGTATTCCCAGCACTGACATGTGTGCATGAATGTGTGCCCATGTATGCCACATATCGGGGGAAATATGTCCCACGTACTACACATCCCTGTACACCATAGTAGAGATCTGTACATACCTCAGTATGGGGTGCATGGATTTGGATGGTGCAGTACATGCAACACGTTGTCTCTCCATGTATACATGTGTGGTCACCACAATGTGCGTGTGTCAACATGTTTGTATGTCTGCTGCTTGGTGTGAGGGTGTATGCAAATATACTGTTGTGAACGGACACTAACCACACAGGGTGACCATCCCATACTGGTGCTGCATTGCACAACCCTGTCGATGCCATAGGTGTGAGCCATACTGGCCACCTGTGCAAGTCCGCCCCCTGTGACATGGCATGTGGGTGCATAGTATTGTGAGGGTGCTGACCACACAGGCAGGTGTCCCCATCTGCACACTATGGGGTGTGCTTCATAGTGGTGTACACCCCGTGATTGTGACCATATTCCTGTACTGTTACAGGGTCCGACTGCTGCACAGCATGCCCCACAGCTGACAGGTGACACGTGCAGTCAGTGGCCAGCACGCTGTGTACGACACCTGCACCATGTCACCATACCTGTAGTGTGTCCTGCTATGTATGTGATGTCTCTGTCCACTGTAGCCTGTGGCACCAACCACATGCGTCAGGTGCAGTATATGTGCGGACTTGTGTGTCATGTAGGTGTCCAGGCAGGTTGCGGGTACATGTAGTATGCTGCTATTGCCAGATGTGCCTGTGGGTAGTCCACAGCTACACGTGGGGGACCGATAACAGTGCTCCCTGTAGGCACATGTGAGTACACCATAGGAGGGATTCAGGTTATCAGAACCAACATGGTGCTACACATGTAACCGTCACACATACTGTGAACACATCACAATGCATGCTGCACCTGCACAACATGGTATGTCTGCTGCATGTTGTCAATACACAACCCACGTCACATAGGCATCTGTCAGTTTTCATACACAACCACTGCAACATACACATCCCACGCTATGCATACACAGGTATCACATACACCTCTCACTATCCTGTCCACCCTGTGCATCAGAATATATTTGCATAACCCTGCACCGATGGTGTGGATGACAGGGATGCGGCAGAGTCTTCATCATATGCACAGGGTGATATGTTAGCCAGGGGCATAGGCTGCACCAATGGATAACATCATGTATGTGTGTAAGGGCTGGTGAGTTTACTGGGCAGGTCTGTGCAGAATGCATGTGGATGTGGTGGAGCCCTACAGTTGTGTCTGCTGTGTGTGGGTATGTGTGTACACAGTTCAGCCATATGTGATGCCTACACGGGGTATAATTGACAGCCCCAGACTGTACAGTGCAGGTTGTACAGCTCACTGTGTCCGTCCGCGGCCATGTGACCTGTGCCTGCCTGGGGTTGCATGGGCACTACCAGGTGGAGGTATAGAGTGGCTACTGTCCGATGACACATGTCCACTGGAACTGTGTCCACGATGGGACCGGCCAAGGCCACATCCACGTGGCCTGCTGTGTCCTGGTGTGGACAGTGCAGCACCAGCTGCACTGCTACTGCTACCGGCACTATGGGAGTGGGCATGAGAGGTGGCATGCACACGTCGACCTCCACTAGGTGGTGTTGCTGGCCTACGCCCACATGTCCTACGCCTCACCCCTACCAGGTGTTCCAGCATAGACAGCTCACGCTCGCGGATTGCCATGCCTCGGTCGAGGATTCCAACCATTTCACCTAATTGCCTATCCAGTACATTAGCAATCTGCTGTTGAGCATTCGCCAATGACTGGATGTTGTCATTTAGGGTACAGATTGCAGCCCTCTGCAGCCTCTGCCCTTCTTGGTTCTGCCGTTCTGCACGTGCCTGTGCCGCCATTACAGTCTGGAACATGCGTCTGGTGATACCAGCTGCTGCGCCCTGTACTGCAGGTGCATGTCTGCCAGAGGTCCTCCTACGAGCAGCACCAGCCACATGCCTGTGTGGCACATCACCAGTCATTACACTGGCAACATGGTGTGTAGTCACACCTTCTGTAGCCACCACCCATTCCTGTTCAATGCCAAGAGATGCTGACTGTCCTTCCTCTATGGGCAACGGTGATGTGGTATGTGTTGGCATCAGAACCGTGTGCAGGGATGAGGGGGGCATAGGTGGGATGGTAACCAATGGTGCAGATTCTGCCCCTGACAACCCTGCCTGTACCTCATGCATATGGTCATCACCGCTAGTATCCATGGGGACACTAACATCAGATGGACAGCAGGAGGGTAACGCACCTACACCACCTGTGAATGCAAAGACATACTGTAAGGTACATTACACACTGATATACACACACACACAGACACACACACACAGACACACACACACAGACATACACAGACAGACACACCCACAGACACACACACAGACAGACACACACCCACAGACACACACCCACAGACACACACAGACAGACACACACCCACAGACACACACACAGACAGACACACACCCACAGACACACACACACACAGACACACAGACAGACACACAGACAGACACACCATGCATGTGATATTACAGATTGCATGCAGCATTCCTGCACTACAGCACAGGGAATGCAGCTCAGACATTAATAGTGTTAGTATGCATACCACCCTGGGGTGCACACTACATCAAGCAGGTGCCATATCAGTAGGCATGCAGTACATACAATCATGGTAGTTTGCATGCATCACCGTGATACACCATGTGGCCACAAACAGGTTAACAGTACACATGGCTGACGTTACCTTGACATGTAATCCACTGACATGTGCAGTGACATGTATACATGTGTGACACAATGGTGTCCCGCCACATGCACCGCATCATAATGGGCTTCACAGTGCAGTGTTGTGTGTACAGCCTACAGATAGAATGCATGTTCAGCACATATGTATGTGCAGGTGTGGTTAGTGTGGGCTGTGTACATAGCTATACAGTGTGGAGTACTGACACTGTGCCACTGCATGGCAACATGACGCATGTATGTTGCTGTGCAATGCATAACATGGACGCATTGCAATGCCATGACTGCAACACAGTCATGCTGTTCCACAGCACGTATATGGTAGACATCGGTGACGCCTCCTGTGGCTGCAGACAGGCATTCCGGTTGTCCGGTGTAACACATCAAATGTACAGGTGGTCCACTACGGATATGATTGCACTATGTGTGGACAATGTGCAACGGGGTCTATCCACATCAGGCGTACTGTGTGGCAACATGCCTGTGACTATCACCCATGGCCATGTGTGAACGGGACTTGGACAATTGTGTGTGATGGGCATCTTATACACATGTCTGTGGTGTCCCATGTGACATACACCCATACATGTCAGAGGTGTCACACTCCACAGGGCTATGCAGACAACAGTGTGGACATTTGTTATGTCGGGTGTAGGTCATGTGATGGTGTGACAATATTGCAGACAGAACACCACCAGCTTGGGACATGTCGGGTGGCGTGCCACAATGTGTGCACACAATGTAGGGGCATATGTCACATTGGTGACACCTGTGTGCTGCCCAGATCACTGCTCATTGTGTGGTACTGTGTGCGTACCACGAATGTTGTTCCAATGCATACTACATATGCATCCATTGTAGAACACCTTCACCGTGGTATGCATAGCTGACTGCACATATCACATTGACAGGTACTGTGGTTTCATGCCGGTGTATAATAACGGTTATATCTACTGCACACGGGTGGCATGTGTGTGTCTGGTGGTGCAACCTGTATAACATGACTGGAACTAAACCCAGGTGTGCATGTTATACCTGGCCGCATGGCAAATAACTCTACACTGTAACATTCCTGATACTGACAACAGTCTCACCTGCGACGGACCCATGTCTGTGCGACACGCCAGAGGTACCTGTATAGGGGCGACACAACAGTATAAACATTATCCATGACTGTATGACAGCCACAGTTCACACTGTGCATGTGACATCATGTACCTGTGTGATAGCATATGGTATGCACACGTCTGCATACACAACGTAGCATACTGTAGTATGCGGCTTGTGTGCCCATATACCTGGCATGTGTTGTTACTTTACATGATGTACAGTGACACCTGCAACTACAGTGGATATCATACTCATATGCAGGACTGACTTACGAGGCAGCTCCAGGCTCATTGGTTGGGAGACACCCACCTCCACGATGGTGGCTAGTGTTTCTGCATGCCATTCCATGGGTGTCCCCAGACTGGCCAGTAGCTCCTCTGTGTGTGTGAGTGGGGGCTGGGTTGGTGGCCCACCACCTGCTCCACCTTGTTCTCTGGTGATTGCAGCGGCACGCTGTTTCGCATGCCGTATGAGGTCCATGCAGTGTCGGCGTACCTGCTGGTAGGTGCGGTAGTTGCTACCCACGTCATTCACCCTCCTGCGTATATCCTGTCACAGGTCATCCCGCTGCTGCGCTTGCTGTGGCGCATGGCTGAACAGCACGTCATAGTTGTTATGGAGCAATGGTATGATTACTTCATCCTCCTGGCGGCTGAAGGCTGGGAGTCGTGAACGTGGCATTATCTGTAAGACATAATGATGGTGACAGGTCACATTCACGCTGATGTACTGGCATACCGCTGAACATACATTGCTATGACATGTACGACATCTGCACAGTAATCTCTGGGATGCATCATGACACTGACACAGCTGACGTGTTGCTGCCACACCTGTCACACCGTTGTGCAGTGGATATCATATCATATCTCTGTGTCAACTCATCACACTGTACATACTCCATGTAGATGGTAACTTGCTGTGGACATGTGTACCTGCCTGCACCTGTGTTCCTACCAATCTGCACTTGCCCCGATGTGTCCACAGTACTACTGTTCACCTGGATGCTGTGTATATGTCACATAGCATCACAGATGCAGCCATTATGGACATCAGCAGTGGCACTGCACACATACACATGGACACCTGTACATGCATGTGTTTTGCCATATACATCTACTCAGCATTGTATGGGTGTTGGACATCCTGCCACGGCTCGCCTGTATTGCACATGTGATACACATGGGACACTGTGTAATCATATGACATTTGCAGGGATGGTCACACATAGCATGTGCGCGCACGTTTTACATGCTGTCACACAGCAATTGTGACACCACAAGGTGCATCAGTGCCACATTACTGATCCAGTCAGTTGATAGTGCATGTGCCATGTGGCCATCGCACCATGTATGACTGTGATGGCACGTGCAGCCGTGATGGACAGGGTTGCATGGTATGGCAGGGTATATCACATATATGGCACAGGGATGTGTCCAGCCTGTGGAATACCAGTATTGGGATGGTGGCTGTCCATTCCATATGTCATTTATATGGGTATATGGACATGTCGCATGTCCATCATCATGGTGTGGACAATGTCCTTCTGCAAGGTAGGCAGCATGCTGCATGGTGGAGGTGTGTATGGTGCATGCTGGTATCGCACACCCATGCATAAACATTACCCCTGACAGGTGCTATGTGCTGTAATATTATTCAACACAGTGCTGTATATGCCCGCATGGTGATATCCCATGCACATGGATGGTACCCAGACCTGACATGGGTACCTCATATGTCTACATCCACTGCCTGCTGTCACCACCATGTCGGCGGGTGCACCGCACAGCACCATCCCTTCCACAGTGACCATGGTGTTGAGCACAGCCGAGGTATTCATTTATGGGGACGGGGATGTTCACATAGCGGTGGCAATGCTGGTATCATCCATCAGACCATAACCTTATGACACACACCTCACACACACAGCCCATTCAGTATGTTGTTTGCAACACTGACACAGCTATACTGCTAGGCCAGGTCCATTCCCAGCCGTACATACACAGATGCATAACATTTCTCTGTGGCATGGGCTACAATGACGGTGGGGTTCAACACATACCGTGTTCGACTGTAGCTGGCGCTGATGTTCTGTGCACATGTCAACACATTAACCCTGTTCTACTGTAGCCAGCGGTGATGTGCTGTGCACATGTCAATGCTGCACATTGTGTTGATGTCTGTCTGTCAACAGGCCACTGGTGGAACACGCAAGGGTATTTGTAATCAAATATACATGCCGCCCTGTACAGCTGTACTGCTAACATCTCAGGTGCTAATGTGTCATGGACATGCACACCTTACCCAGAAAGGTGATAGTGCATTGCCACCTGTACTCATCACCTCTTGTGGGTTGCTATTATCCAACACCCTATTTCTATTGTATTGTCAAGCTATGCACCTGTGCAGGACATGTGAGCATGTAATGCGCTACTGCGTACCTTTGTACCCATTGCACAACATGTCACACAGGTACACTGGCAGTCATACACTTCACAGCTTGCTGACAGTATGACAGGTGTTATACACACTTAACACATATCCTGTGGGACATGGTCGAATGTACAGGCATGTCCAACCATCACGTACCAGTGCTACCCCTATATGATGGATATGTCGTACATGTGGCAATACAGCAACTGTCACATGTACTCGTGCAATGCCCCCCTACCACCGTACAGTGGTACTGCCTGTGGGAGATGTGCTTCTGCATCCATGCTGTGCCCATAGCTGTCAGTTGTACATTATTACGTGCAACATACCTCATTTGGTGTTCTAACGGGTGCATGTTCATCACGGCACCACATTGGAAGGGTCAGTCACACAGTCATTGTTGTACACGGTTTACATGCCAGCCATGGCTTAATAGATGGGAATCATTGTAATTCATTGGGATATCATAGCTATACATTAGAGCAGCATATTCCAGCCATCATATACCCTTCCTAGATGACACTGTTAGGCAGCCAGTAGTAGGTGTTCTATGATCTGCACATTAGTCACACAGTACGAGGGCTACTGTTACCCATTCTGGGGACAGGGTGCTGACAGCTGTGGATGGGGGTGATGCTGTCGACAACCATGACTGCACCTGACGGTCACGTCTGGATGGGTAACATTCACAACACACACCGACCATCATGTAGTAACACATCATCTACAACAATGGACATTCCTGCAAGAACAATGTATGCAATATGTCTGTATGACCACTGTAGGCACCACTGGTGGCCCCCAGCATGGCAGCCAACATCAGTGTATATCCCGCAGACTCATGGGTACACCATTCACAACACACCAGTCACGGATGCCACTGTTGTGAATCACACTGCACTTCCACACAGCATGTTACACAAGGCATCATGCACTGAGATGTTGTGGATGGGTGAACACCTCTGAAACTCAACATACGCACACATGACACATCACCTGGTACAATATATCTCTCATACATCTTGTTATTGTGACTGCCCTGTGATGGCAATACACAGACTACGTGTAATGGGACATGCAGTGGCTCACCGGTGGTATAGCCCTCTGGGTGTGTGTCTAGCCATGGTGTACAGTCGGCAGTGGTCTGGACATGGGGACACTGTACATTGACCTACTTTTTCACTGCAACAGTTGCCTATGCTCCTACTGTTATTGTACAGGCATGTGGTATCTGACCGCTATGACAGTCCAGGTCAAACACAATGCTGTGGCACTCATGACCTGCAGCCATCGGCCTGGGGTGTAGAGCACACATGTACATCATAACATGCTATACTGCCTCTCTGGCAGTTTCACATAACTGTCACTGGCAGGGCTGTAACTGGCAGGCACAGCATGGGGTTATGTGGAACAATGCTTGCATCTTCCACTGTGATGCACACAAGTGGGGCACACACACTATTGCACCACTCACATATCTCTGCGGTGACTGGGACATGCCTCCATGCTCTGCGCAGCACACCTGCGATTACGGTTGTACACAGACTGTACCTTCCAGGCACATACCTGGACCGGGAGGGGTTCACACATCACACAGTGTTTTGCACACATCCTGGATGGTTGCTTAACACAATGCATCATAGGTGCTCCATGTGCAGATAACCGTGACTGCTATACACATTGTAACACGCGACAGAGTCGACAGTGTACACCACAGGTTACATACCGTCTGTGTTGTTATAGTGTACATTGGGTCTCAGACAGCTACCACTGCTGTGTGCTGACAGTAACCCACACTTCCCTGGGATAGACACCCATGTACCTACACATGCTTGAGTCATGCACTCCACTCAGCTGGGTGAAACAATACACAGCACATACCATACCTACACTACCCTTAGCATGAACACTACCTCCATGTGACTGGTGTGACACACCTGGGTTATCCCCTCTTTGGTGGATTCAACACATATGCTACACGGCCTTGCTAGCCACACCCTGGAAACACACCCATCACAGCATGCACGGAACATGTGTACTACAACAACTACTACGGACGTCTGCTGACAGCAGTTGTTAACATCATGACACCCAAGCAGATGGACACTGCACATACATATGCTAACACATACCACAGTGCGCTGCAGTATCATGTACACAATTGCAGGAATCATGCTATTCCACGCAGAGACATGGCGGTACTGACCAGTTCACAGACGCCACTGTGGTGGTCATGTTCCATGCACATATGTACAACCACATGTACAGGCTATTGCACAGTGATGTACATTCACATGTGTGGGGTGCATCACTTTTCAGCCATGGTGGGTCCCCGAGGTCCATCAGCACTTACTCCAAGGCTAGCTACCTAAACATGACTGCCGCACATTGTGGTGTGGGGCCTCAGGCATTGTGGTGGTATGTCAGTATTCTTTGGCAACATCCACATCTGATGTCACATACAATAGTCACCCAAGCATTGCAGACCGAGCTAATGTTGGCAACATGCCAGGCGATGGCGTACTTAACGACAATACACCCTCTCACTCACTACAGGGTCGCAATCCGTACATGGCCATCGTAGTGTCCCTGTGGTCACATACACAGTACTGACATGCACACAACATGTCCTGGGACACTGGCCCAATGTCACCTCCCAATGTCCCTGGCTGTAATGTCCCACCAACCTGTTTGGTATATGTCTCCGCACCAGGCCACTATATTCACTGCTAGCCTTTTGTCGGACATTGTGGACCCTGACTGCCGCACAGTGGCATTTATCGCACTACACACAGGTGGCACTGCATTGCACGAGTGGGACTATAGTCATACACCCATGACTGGACCATTCTGCATGGCAATCGGGCACATTCTCAGGAACGTGATTCCCACACACATTGATGGCCTCCAGTCCTTTCCTAGCACCCGTGTTGGGCTTGTGTATGCCACAGCAAGGCACATACACATGCTGGCCACCTGTCATACAGTTGCATGGGCAGTTGAGGATGGTACAGAGGCCGACACATCATACGTTGTCCTCACATTGCCTTTCAGCAACAGTCCACATTCTGGTATTGACAACATACACATCCACCTGCACATCATAGCCTGTGTCTCCGGATGTTATGCTATGTGGCTCATGGACTGTACACACAGTGGGGCCGGCATACCATAGTACCTACTACATGCCAGGTACATATTGCATTACACAGTCCTCAGTCATAGGGCCACTCATGTTCACTATATGCTTACATACAGAACATGCTGTCACAGAGTACTGTCCATGCCTAGATATCCCACGCCTACATGCCAAGCGCCATTATTGCTCCACCAGCTCATACCGATACCAACCATACGTGTGTCAGTGTGGCGGATACTTCATATGCGTATCATGGCATCAGGATGCATGACACATGGTGCATGCACATCACCTTTGCATAACAACATTCACCCACTGACTATCACATGGATAGTGGTCCCGTACATACATATCACATTGTACATGGTTGCAGTACACACCTATGCCACACACAGTCCTGTGGTTACCGTATTCCACTGTGGCATGGATATCCTTCTGCAAGGCCACACCTATCTGTACTGTGTGTGATGATGGTACATAGGTGGCCATTGTACCTGTGAACTACACACATCTACACACAGTCAAGGGTACAATAACACATTTATGGTGTGCCTTCAACAACAGCTACAGCTTTACATGGCACAACATTGACATGCCACGATGTTTACTGGTCTCAGACAGTTTACATATGCGGCTGACATACGGACAACACATCTGTACACATCTGCATACCACATACTCAGGGGTGTCTTCTGCTCTGACACGGCCCATGTCCTCCACATTAGTGATGCATATTTATTTTATTTTTATTTTACATTTGTTAACCAGGCTAGTCTAGCTGGATAGATGTCCATTTTCAGTAGAGGCCCGGGGAGAAATGCTCCACACACGGAGGAGAAAAGCCCAATAGAACAAAGTAAACATCTTTGTAACAAATGACTAAGATAGAAGTATGTCCACAAAGGACAGGTTACATAATGACTACAGTAGGCAGAGTAAAATACAAATATATATATATATATATATATATATATATATATATATATATATATATATATATGTATATTATATATATATATATGACACTATACTCCTCATACATGCCATCTGCGGTGGGCAGTGTGAACGGAATGCTCCTGGATATGTGCACACACGCCACACTGCATGGGCTGGGCTTCTGTGTTACTTCCATGAACACAACACGCACCATGCTGTGGAACATAGGTCCTGTGTACATCCCGCAGGGACACACGGTAGCAGTCTTCATGTGATACCTCCCTTGCTGTTTGAGTGACACATAGTCCTGGTACCACCACAGCAGCGGTACTGTGTAGTGGTGCAGTTGACACCTGCCTCTGCTGTTCACAGGACACTACCATGGAGAGGTGACACTACTGTGTACACTGCCCATGTGCTTACACGTGGACCTGCCAGACTGCATTGTTGCCCAATGTGCACCTGTGAAGCTACTACAACTCCTTTGGGCATGGTTACTTGATGTCCCTTCCATTTAGACTAGCTATCATGCTACTACTCTGTCCCAAACCTACAGGCCATATGTATCCTGTTATTGTACATTCAATAGGCGATACCTGTGTTATGTATGATATGCCTGTGATACTGTGTAGATATCTGTCATATCTACCTAGACAACTTTACATTACACATATTTCACATACTATCCCCTAATGCAGGGCATACTTGCATGTCGGCCACACCTTACATATGACATCAACGGTATATGCTCATACACATGCGTGCTGTGACAGTATACATACATGTACTATCCCCTGCTATGGCGCTTCCTTGTTGGACATCCACTGTCAGCAACAGCGTGTGGTATGGCATTGTTATCTTTAATGACCTCCTGTGGCATCCCTTGTGGTGTCTGCGCTGTGTACATGATGTCCCACTGCTGTACACATGGTGTCTATAAGCGTTGGTATGCTCAGCAAGTTAACACTACATAACTACCTTTCACCACTTTCTGCATTACGGACAAGTGTAATTAATTACAACCACCATTCCAATACAGTACAGCTTATTAATACAGATCATGCGTTACACAACCTTACATATCGTGTGTTCTACATATCTTGTTGGTGTGTCGTTCCGTGTATTGTGTATCGTTTTTCTATTTCCTTTCATTTTCGGTAGTACAATGCTGTTTCAGTATGAGCATATGGTTTGAATATCCTGAGAGTCATCCTTATATACGTCGATACCTGCAACATGTGGATTCTTCCCACCAATTGCTGTTCCTCAGTGAGTAATTGCATGCATATCACCTGTGCATCTACTCCATTCGGAAATTACGCTTCGATACACGGGTATAATTGGAGTCTCCACCTGGGCGTTGGCTATTTGCCCTACCTTCATGGAGATGGTCTGTATTGTGTTATGTTATGTGTAACTGCAACTACTATGCGTAGCGAATTGTATATTTTGAAGTCATGTCACCCGTGGATTGTGTGTGACAGGTGTAGTATTTGGTTCGACATGTGGGTGTACCTGTCCTGCTGACGACTGATAACGGGGTATTGCATTCAGAACTGTAACATGGCTGTTGTATTCCTTTATACAATGCATGCAAGTATGCATCCGCCTTTAATTGTGTCTCCCAAGCGATATGTTGTGGTTATGCAGATGTCATTGACTGACTGTATGTTTGTGCTGCTATTACGGTTTGTATTCCTTTAATATCTACGGTGGGGGATATCGGTGGTTGTACGTGATGGATACGGGTTGTAGGCCTTGCATCTCTACATGGACAGTATAGTTGTCTGTGTGCTCCATCCCTACTTGGAGAGGTAACAGTTAATAGGCTTTTGTTATGGGAGTGTGGGTTGGGCTGTTGTTAATTGGTTCCGATATCATCTGCACGTGGCCTTGATGCATGTATACCCCTGTAACGTCTGTGGTATATCAGCAGCTATGCGTACGTGAGTAATTACGTGCATATCACCTGTGCATCTACTCCATTCGGTAATTACGCATCGATACTGGGGTATAATTGGATTCTCCGCCTGGGCGTTGGCTATTTGCCCTACCTTCGTGGAGATGGTCTGTATTGTCTTAAGTTATGTGTAACTGCATCTACTATGCATAGGGACAAGTATATTCTGCATTCAAGTCACCCGTGGATTGTGTGTGACAGGTGTAGTATTTGGTTCGACATGTGGGTGTACCTGTCCTGCTGACGAATGATAACTGAGTATTGCATTCCAAACTGTAACATAGCTATTGTTTGCATGTCTACAATGCATGCAAGTATGCATCCACCTTTAATTGTGTCTCCCACGCGATATGTTGTGGTTATGTAGATGTCATTGACTGACTGTATGTTTGTGCTGCTATTACGGTTTGTATTCCTTTATTATCTACTGTGGGGGATATCGGTGGTTGTATGTCACGGATACGGTTTGTGGGCCTTGCATCTCTACATAACCAGTATAGTTGTCTGTGTGCTCCATCCCTACTTGGAGGGTTAACAGTTAATAGTCTTTTGTTATGGGATTGTAGGTTGGGCTGTTGTCATGTGGTGTCGGTATCGCCTGCAGGTGAGCTTGATGCATGTATACCTCCGTAACATCTGTGGTATATCAATGGTTATGTGTACGTGACAACTATCCCTTGCCAGTCTGTCCCAGATATTTGCAGTCATTGTGGTCCTGTTGTTGGGATAGCCTGTTTGCCAGTGGTTGCCACATACTCAGATGGGAATTGATTGTGTGACACTTGTAGAACACACACCGGTGTTTACGGGCCAATATGTGGTCACGGTCAGTACTGGGGTAGCACATACATATTTCTGCGATACGTACCTATTGCTGTGTGGCTTTGCCAACGTATCATATTGCATGTAACATATCAGTGTCGTACATGCAGGCATGACTATTACATACGTCCTTTCCATTTCTTATGGGGAATATTCCTGTGCTACCATCTGGGACATATCCACTTTGTATCGTTCTATGTCACAACACACCTAGCCAGGGTGGGGCTGTCACTACTACTGTGGGACTAGTGGTGAACATATGCCTGAGGCTAGTTTACCGTATTCCTACACCTAATATTCTGCTCTGCCTCTAACTTGGCACCAACATACACATGTTGCAGACACACACACATTACACTCACACAGCGATGCACACGGCACCCTCAGCGCACACGTACACATACTACGGCACTCACGGGGACGGTTGCATACAGTACCTACGTGGACCGCAACACTAGCGGCGGTGTCTACCTCTCCCTTCATATCATCATACTATTACACACGCATGTACTGTTACAGTACTGTGTTCTGGCGGTCTTTCGGCCTCGCGGTTATGCATATCGGTATGTTACACACTCCATGGTTGGCGGTATCCTCTTATTTTGAACCTCCCGGATGTTCAGATTGTCGTTGCACTATGTATACTATGTAAAGATATCGCGGGATACCTCTCAGTCACCTTATATCCCTCTAATTCCCTGTCTTATCTGTATTATATATATGTATATGTGTACATATTTATCTATATATATGTCATATATATATATATATATATATATATATATATATATATATATATATACATATATATATATATATATATATATATATATATATATATATATATATATATATATATTTATATGTATACATCTTGCGGCGACCGTGGCAGGCACACAGCAACGCCATATGCTGTGGGACTCATGTACTGTTCAGGTGTTGGCGTCACATGTTCCACTGGCAGTTGGGTTTACAGTGTTTGGGGGCTGCCTATGTTGGAGTCATACATAAGGCCACCCATACATTACACTTTACAGGTGGTCATGTTTGTGTGCCGTCCATTTCACTGTGTGTGCAGGTGGGGAGGTGTCAGTCCATGGGGCCTACGCTGTCAGAGTATGTTCTATACGTTCCCTCTTTGCCAAGGTGTAGGCATATTGGGTACCCCTCCATCTGCCTACTGGGGCTGGCACAGTGTGTTCCTGGTCCAGAACCCTCTGTGCCCGGACTGGCCTTTGCAATTGTGGTGGGCTTTGTGGCCCTTCACCATTATGTCCCTGCAGCAGCTGCTTCCGCAGGATCATATTATGTAGCATGGCACATACTATGAATATGTGGGCACATGTGCCTGGAGAGTACTGCAAGGCTCCACCAGATGTATCCAAGCGCCGGAACCGTGCTTTCAGCATCCCGAACACACGCTCTATGATTATTCTGGTTTGTGCGTGTGCCTCATTATGGCGTTCTTGCATGTGTGTGTGTGTGCATTTCTGATGGGAGTCATCATCCACGGCTCCAGTGCATAGCCAGCATCACCCACGAGATGGCCTTGTGGGATGCCCCCCCTGACAAATACCTGGTACAGCTGTGAGGCATGCCAGATATGGGAGTCATGGTAACTTCCAGGGCTGCCAGCACACACATCCATGATAATTCCCTGGGCATTGCACACGACCTGGCAATTGATGGAGTGGAATCCCTTGCAGTTTATGTAGCATCTACCCTACTCACCAGGTGGTGACTTGATTTTTATGTGCGTACAGTCTATCGCACCCAGTACCTCCGGGTATTGTGCCACACGGTGGAAGTGGCGCATATTGCTAGCCAACTCCTCCTGAGATCTGGGGAAGTATATATGCTCATTGGCATGTGGTAACATGGCATCCAGGAACTGGTGTAGTACCCTGGATGCTGATGCCTGTGAGATGCCCATTATATCTCCAGTTGGCCTTTGAAAGGTACCTGTGGCCAGTGTTCGCAAGCTTACACATACCTTTGTGTCCACTGGGATGGGTTCTCCTCTGTTGTTTCTTGTTCTCAGGCATGGCCGGCACAGCTCCACTATTTGCTGTAACATGTCCCTGTCCACCCTGTAACACTCCACTATCTCCTGTGCATGTAGCCCCTGGTAGGTTACCCTTGGTCTGAACACTCTCCTCCTCCTCCGAGGCCTGCGGTGGTTGTCGGCACCCTCATCTACAACACCGTCTGTCTCTAACACATGCTGATGGATCACAGCTACGGCAACACCCAACATGTACATTTTAAAAGTTCCCCGTGTGTTTACACCTATGGTGCGGTGTTTGGGAATACACGGCTGTGTGTTGTGTGCATTCACACTTTATACTATTGTGCTGTGCACACCGATGATGTCATAGGGTGTGTCTGTACGACCGTATCTAAGGGTTATCTTCCGTGTTTTACCGATGGAACTACAACGGTGTTGCCTTTGGTGTTGCATTACTCTTGCCTGCCATGGATTACCTTTCAACATTCCCTTACTATTTCTGCACGTTGCACCTACCATTTTCTGGCATGCATCCTGCAGAGCACTGTCATTTCTACTTTCATGGACATGTCATATCATGCGTTTTGTGTGCTACTGCCGTTGTGCTGCCTGTCTGCTTTGCTCTGCTGTGTCAGGTCTTCTATCTTTGCAGTCTGCTACCTCCTCTACTTTCCTTGCATTCATATGCCTCCCCTATCCCGTTTTGCAGGTTTCTGCATGCAGAGTTGTCAGCTGCCGTCGATTGGCCTTCGTGGGTTGATTAGTTTTGATTGCTCATTAGTACTCCAATTACACTTCTTCCACATTTCCTTATATTCTTCACATCACCTTCCTGTTTCTGATATTGTTTGCGGGGCGTGCGTCACATGACTAGGTTCCCGGAATGTTGACATCCTCGTACACATGCACTTTTGCGCGCAGTGTGTGCTCTCAGCTAAACTATTACCCCACACCCCGGTCCTGCAGCTTTGATTTGCGATGTACAGCCCAGGTTTGCTGTGCTCCAATGTGCTTACTGCTACGGTGGCACACCCCTCTGCAGATGTCATGTATTCCCTCTGAGCCACTCCTCGGTGTATTACCGCTGCGCCGTTTGGTACAGCCTTACTCCGGCGGGGGATTTGCGATTCAGTATTATCTGCCTCATTTGCATGGCATTGACTACTAATTCATAGTTACCACGCCAAAGACTGCCACGAGTCCTTGGCAACCCTTGCACTGTGGTTGTGGCGTTCCATACATACCATGTGGACCTGATATCTATTACGATGCTGTTTTATAACATTGTTATATTATTTCATTATGTTGCACCTTCCGCACACATGTCCTGCGGTTCTGATGTGAGTTACTGTGGACATGCCATTTAAGTTGTTATTTACGTGTTGTGCATGTTTTATTTTGCCATTGTCTGTATATTTCGCCATTGGCATATGTTAACAGTGTGATACCTGGGTCTGACACTTTTCCGTTACTCCGATGTTATGTTTGGGAAAATGTAAACCGTTTTTTTTGGTTTACATTGCCGTGGGCTTATGCTACGCCTGCACCACTTTGTGAATCGCTATATGCCTTCATTTGCTTGGTGACACACTGCATATGGGGTGTTTAGCATACCTACGCCGGGGGCTGCGCAGATCTGGCGCACGCTGGTAGTGCTCGTGGAATTGGATTGTACCTGAATCGCTCGGCGGCCATATTTGGCATTGTAACGCCTACACTATGCGTGCGCCTGACGCAAGGTTCATGAATCCCAGGGAATATTTATTTATTTATTGGCATTTGATTACTGGGAAAGTCTGACTGGGTAGAAGCCCATTCAGCAAAGGCCTGGGGAGAAAAGTGCCAAATTATTACAAAACATTCTAAGAACAATAATTTTACAGTCTTCAGAAATAAAGCAAAAACATCTGTAATTTAAATAATTACAACAAATTAGGCATAATATAAAAATATTGGTTTAGAATCAATACAAGGTGTATGACAATCACTTAATGTTTAGAGAAATTTTAGACAGTTTGTAGAGAAATTAAAGCTAATTTAGTCTAATAAAATAAGAATTGCAATATGAAGTGATGGAGAAACAGGCATGGTATATTAAGAGAGAACATCAAGGAAAAGAATGTGATAGCAGTAAGGAAGTAAGTGAAGAAGGGAGAGTAATGAGGTATAAGGAATGAAAAGGTACGTGTTCACATTTAGGGATATAGTTTATCCTGGTTTTGAGCAAGAACAGAGCCAGATTCTAGCTAGGAATTCTTTCAGAGTAGTTTTGAAAGATGGTAGTTTTCAAAGAATATCTTTCATGAGCATTCATTTTTTTGAAGAAACAGTTAAAAATGTGCACCCTTACATAGCGCACCTAAACTGGAAGTGCTGAGCAATGTGTCATGCCAAAGCAACTTACCAGCAAACCTTGTACCCGAGGCTGATGTTTACCCCACTTAATCCCCCGCCCCCTTGAATATTGTATCAAGGCATCTGCAACAGTCTAAAGTAAATATAACATCAATTTTAAAACTAAATCCTTATCATGAAGCTACTACATTAACAAAATTTATAAGAAAAACAAAAAGATCTTTGCCATCTCTAAAATATGCTAACTTCATTATAAAAGGATTTAAAACTGATAGATAAGTTCCTCAAACCCACCATTAGGAAATGCAAAGCCAACTTATGAACTTAGAGTTGTAACGCATTCAAAAGACAAGTCCTTGTTCACCTATAGCTGGATGTGTAGAAATAACCATCAATTACGTGCTGCAGTTATCATTAATGGTGTCTCCTCTCTGATACTAAAGATACTCCTAAAATCCTTGCAAATTCAATTTCAACCTTACTCCAATCACACTCCCACCTGTATGCCAGTTCACAATCACATCTTCTTGCTCAAAGTCAGTTTGGACGAAGTCCTTTTGCACTTGGCTAAATTAAAAAAAAAAACAGTTCTGTGGGTCCTGGCAATATCCATGAATGTCCACTAACAACCTCCGTGTCTCATCTATCTATCCTTCAACATCAGCTGCTCAGCCTGAGTAATGATGTTGCATGAATAAGGACTAGAGAACAGTGGTTGTGGTGCACCTGTATGATGGTGGTTCTTCTACTGACTGTGAGAATTTCAGGCTATTATTCACACATAATATTGTTTGCAGGGCTGGGGAATGTATTGTAGCTGAACTAATAAACAATTATTTAGATGACCTTATACCCCTGGATACACACTAGTCTGGCCTTGTAAAAGACAAATCATGTCAAATCTGACCAAGTTCTTTGAAAGGGTTACTAAGGCCATTAATAAAGGGCATATGATCCACACTTCCTACTTCTTTTTTGAGATTATTCCTCAAGCTGTGGATATTGGCACATTTTCCCCAAACAATATTAGCTCACACATAGCTCACTGTGCCATCAGATGGCTGTCTGATATAACTCATACAGCTACATAGCTCACTGTGTAGTCAGATGTCTGTCTGATAGAACCCATACAGTTGCATAGCTCACTGTGCAGTCAGGTGGCTGGCTGACAGAATCCATACAGTTAGTCAAGGGTCTTTGCTCTAGAAAGGAAAACATCACCAGAGGTATAGCTCAGGGCTCTGCCCTGAGCCTTCTTCTCTTTGGTGTGTATTTCTCTGGCATGAAATCTTATATCTATGAACTATACCTAACTATGTTTGATGATGACTGCAAACTGAAGGAAGTTGTCAGATCTCATTCTGATACTCGGTTTTTCCAGTAAGAGCTAGACCAAACAAAAGCTTGCTGTTTAAACATCAGTGTCATTACATGCAGATGAACTTTCTTTGGTAAATCTAGAACCACTACAAATTACCAAGAGGATAACATTCCACTTAACTCCATAGTCATCAGGGATTTGGATACCAGTACTGAAAACAGACTCTCCTTTGACAACCATGACTCTGTGGTGATTATAAAATTCTTATACCTTGCATAGCCTGTTCTTTGCAATGTCCCCTCAAGGTTCAAAGAAGTTATAGTCCATCAATATGCTTACTTGACCCATCATTGAATGTACTGCCCCCTTTGTCATGTATTGTGTTAAGAATCTAAAACAACCTGAAGTACCTCAATGCTTTCTCATTGAAAAGTCTCAGGTCTCAGTACCCTTGAATACTCTGGCAAAGTAAAATCCATGTCACTCTACTCAATGTCATACAGACTCCTGAGGCATGTTCTCTGCTTAGCCTCCATGTTATGAACCATACAGCACTGCTTGAACTCTTTCAATGAAATAAAACCAGTGGTAAAGTAAACTTCTGCTCTAGTGACCAAGCCTATGCTACCAAGTCAACACCACCTGAAGGTGTGATCATACCCCTCAACTCCTAGGATTTAGGCATAGTGCCATGATTTTGGCCATCAAAGTTATCCTTTCTACTCTTAGATTTCAGATATTCTTGAAAACACTGGACCTACTTATGAGAACATATTTTATTAAATACATAAATTAAACCTATAAAAAGATTCACTATCACTAGCTATTAGGGTCTTATATAGAAAGACCATCTGTTGTGCAAAATGTGTTGTTAACACTACAGTCCTCTCTAATACAGAATGACACATATAATGTTAGCCTTTGTGAATAATTTATTTAATACAATAATACAAAAAACAAAACATTTAACACATTACAGTCAGTCAACAGAAAAACAGTGTTTTATACCAAAACTCCCATTAGTTGCCAATTGGCACCCACCCACCCACCTTTTCCAGAAATGTTTCTCCAAAAAAACAGAGGGGATACAGAAAGCCTCATTGGCTCTGGAAAGGATAATAATTTTACCTGTACAAATTTTCCAGCCATTTTGGGATAGAAAATTTACCTGTGGTTTGCAAAACTGAAAAGATGGGAAAAAAGGAGGGGGGGGGTCACAACATCCTTTGCCTATTTGTTTGTCTTGAAGCAATGACTATGTATGTTCTATTGATGCAGGATGGGTGGGTTGCACAGAAGCATGCTGATCACTTGAGTGAAGCAGCTATCATTCTGTGCCTGAAGACAAATAAGCTTTGATCTGGGCCCCATTACCACATCTGGCTTAGTCTTGAGGTGACAGTACAGTTTATATTCACAAACACTGAAAAGGTGCTCCTCTTTATGACTTTCTGTTATGATTTTTAAAAGGATAGTGCTATTATTTTTTAATGTTTGGAGATTGAGAGGTGTGGGTGTGATGGGCCAGATTCATTAACATGTACATTAAGTGTACACTACGTGTACAAAATCTGTATCCAAGAACATTCCTACTACATTTTTTGTGATTTCTAGTCACCCACAAAGTTTACAGTATTTGTACTTCTAGTCTACACATTGTGGTAAAGTTTATGAACCCCCCTCAATATTTAAGTCTGCAAGAAAAACAGTAGGAAAATTAAAGTTAGGAGGAAGAATGTGTGAGTTTTGCTTGTGTTGTCTGTTCACTCAGAATGGTGTACACTTAGTCTACACTTATTGTATGTGTTAATGAATCCCAAGGATTATTTATTTAGTTAATTATTTTATTTATTTCAGTTTAACCGGGATAGACTGACAGGGCCATACAAAAACCTTTCCGTTGGGGTCCTGAGGAGAAATGCTCTGGAAATTAGACATAATAAATGAGAATAAATGCAGTTACTATACAAATAATGACATTTTAACACTGTAAAAATAAAAAATATTCCCCAGGATTCATGAAGCTTGCGCCAGGCGTTCGCATAGCGTTGGCGTTATAATGCCAAATATGGCCGCCGAGTGATTCAGGTATGATCCAATTCCACGTGCACTAACGGCGTACGCCAGATCTGTGCAGCCCCCAGCGTAGGTATGCAAATCATCCCATGTGCAGTGTTGCACCATGCAAATGAAGGCATATAGCGATTCATGAAGTGGTGCAGGCATAGCGTAAGCCCACAGAAATGCAAACCAAAAAGCACGGTTTACATTTTCTCAAACAGAACATCGGAGCTATGGAAGAGGGCCAGACCCAGGTATCACAACGTTAACATATGCAAATGGTGAAAAACACAGCCAATGGCATGAGAAAAGATGCACAACATGTAAATAACAACATTTAATGTCATGTCCAGAGTAACGCACAGCAGAACCGTAGGGCATGTGTGCGGAAGCTGTAACATAAAGAAATAATATAAAAATGTCATAAAATCGCAACGTAATAGAAATCAGGTTTACAGCATAACACACAATGGTAGGCATGGAACACCACAACCAAGGTGCAAGGGTTGCTAAGGGCTTGTGATAGTGTTCGGCGTGGTAACTATGAATTAGTAGTCAATGCCATGCAAATGAGGCAGATAATACTGAATCGCAAATGTCCCGCCGGAGGAAGGTTGTACCATACGGCGCAGTGGTATAACATCGAGGAGTGGTTCAGAGGAGATACAAGACATCAGCAGAGGGGTGTGCCACCGTAGCACTAAGCACATTGGAGCATTGCAAATCTGGCCTGTCCGTTGCTAAGCAAAGCTGCAGGATAGGGGTGGGGAGGAATCGTTTAGCTGAGAGCACACATGGTGGCCAAAAGCGCATGTGTACAAGGATGAAAATGTGCCCGAAACCCAGTAATTGGACGCAAGTGCTGCAAACAATAGTAGAAACAGGAAGGTCAAGGGAAGAAAAGAAGGAAATGTGGAAGTAGGGTAATTGGAGTACTAATGAGCAATCAACACCAATCAACCCACGAAGGCCAATTGACGGCAGCTGACAAGTCCGCTTGCAGAAACGTGCAAAACACGATAGGGGAGGCATGTGAATGCAAAGAAAGGAGGGGAGGTATTGGATTGCAAAGATAGGAGACCTGACACAGCAGAGCAAAGCAAAATGACAGCAGACCAGCAGTAGCACACATAATGCAAGATACGCCAGGTCCAGGAAAGTACAAATGAAAGTAGGCTGCAGGATGCATGCCAGAAAATGGTATGTGCAACGTGCAGAAATGTAAAGGGAAGGTCAAGAGGTAATCCACGGCAAGCAAATGTAATTCAACACCAAAGGCACCACAATAGTAGTTCCGGCAGTAAAACACATAACATAACCTGTAGCTACAAACGTACATACACACCCTATGACATCATCAGTGTTCACAGCACAATAGTATAAAGTGTGAAAGCACCCAACACACACCTGTGTATTCCCAAACACCGCACCATAGGTGTAAACACACGGTGAACTTTTAAAATGTACATGTTGGGAGCTGCCATAGTTGTGATTCATCAGCATGTGTTAGAGACTGGCGGTGTTGTGGAGGATGATGCTGACAACCACCGCAGGCCTCAGAGGAGAAGGAGAGTATTCAGACCAAGGGTAACCTACCAGGGGCTACATGACCTGGAGATAGTAGAGTGTTACAGGGTGGACAGGGTCATCTTACAGCAAATAGTGGAGCTGTGCCGGCCACGCCTGAGAACCAGAAACAACAGAGGGGAACCCATACCAGTGGACACGAAGGTATGTGTAAGCCTGCGAATACTGGCCACAGGTACCTTTCAAAGGCCAACTGGAGATATAATGGGTATCTCACAGGCATCAGCATCCAGGGTACTACACCAGCTCCTGGATGCCATGTTACCACATGCCAGTGAGCAGATATACTTCCCCAGAACTCAGGAGGAGTTGGCCAGCAATATGCGCCACTTCCACCGTGTGGCACAATACCCGGAGGTACTGGGTGCGATAGACTGCACGCACATACAAATCAAGTCACCACCCGGTGAGCAGGGTAGGCGCTACATAAACTGCAAGGGATTCCACTCCATCAACTGCCAGGTTGTGTGCAATGCCCAGGGCATTATCATGGATGTGTGTGCTGGCAGCCCTGGAAGCTACTATGACTCCCATATCTGGCATGCCTCACAGCTGTATCAGGTATTTGTCAGGGGGGACATCCCACATGGCTATCTCGTGGGGGATGCTGGCTATGCACTGGAGCCGTGGATGATGACTCCCATCAGAAATGCACACACACCCATTTAAGAACGCCATAATGAGGCGCACACACAAACTAGAATCATCATAGAGCGTGTGTTCGGGATGCTGAAATCACAGTTCTGGTGCTTGGATACATCTGGTGGAGCCTTGCAGTACTCTCCAGGCACGTGTGCCCACATCATCATAGTATGTGCCATGCTACATAATATGATCTTGCGGAAGCAGCTGCAGCAGGGACAAAATGGTGAAGGCCCTCATAGCCCACCGCAATTGCCAAGGCCAGTACAGGCACAGGAGGATTCAGACCATGAACACACTGTACCACCCCCAGTAGGCAGACGGAGGCATGCCCAATATGCCTACGCCTTGGCAAAGAGGTAACGTATAGCACATACTTTGACCATGTAGGCCCCTATGGACTGACACCTCTCCACCTGCGCACACAGTAAAATGGATGGCACACAAACATGACCACCTGTAAATTGTAATGTATAGGTGGCCCAATGTGTGACTCCTACATAGGCAGCCCTCAGACATTGTAAACACAACAGCCAGTGGAACACGGAATGCCAACACCTGAACAGTACATGAGTCTTACAGCATATGGTGGTGCTGTGTGCCTGTCATGTTCCCCGCCAGATATATATATATATATATATATATACATATATATATATGTATATATATATATCTATATCTATATATATATATATATATATATATATATATATATATATATATATATATATATATATATATATATATATATATATATATATATATATATATATATGTACACATATGCATATATAGAATACAGATAGAAAGGGCAATAGAGGAATATATGGTGATATAGATAGATGGATTCAGCGATATCTACAAATATAATAGATAGTTCAACGACATTCATAGCATCTTGGAGGTACAAATAAATAGGATACCGCCAAACATGGAATGTGCAACATACCGACATGCGTAACCACGAGGCTGAAAGACCGATAGAACACAGTACCGGAACAGTACATCCGCGAGTAATAGTATGATGATATGAAGGGACAGTTAGCCACCACTGCCGGTGTCGTGGTCCATATAGGTACTGTGTTCAACTGTGTCTGTGAGTGCCGTAGTCTGTGTAAGTGTGCGTTGAGGGTGCCGTGTGCGTATCTGTGTGACTGTAATGTGTGTGTGTGTCCGCAACATGTGTATGTTGGTGCCAAGTCAGAGGCAGATCAGTATGGTAGGTGTGGGTATAGCTAGCCATAGGCATACGGTTACTACCTGTACCACAGTAGGAGTACAGCCCCACCCTGGGCAGGTGTGTCCTGACATAAAACAGTACAAAGAGCAAATGTCCGAGATGGTAGGACATAAATATGTCTCATATATAATGTAACAGTCGTATTTAATAGGTATGCCTGTATGTAAGAAACTTAAATGTTACATGCAATATGATAAGTAGCCAAAGTCACACAACAATAGGTATGTAGTGAGGATGAAAGTATGTGCTACCTGTGTACTGACCGTGGCTAAGTGTTGGCCTGTAAACACCGCTTTGTGTCCCGCAAGTGTCCAACAATGACCATATGAAAAGGTGGCAACCCATGGCAAACAGGCTCTTTTAAAACAACCACAATGACTCCAAATATCTGGGACAGGAATACAAGGGATAGCTGTCACTTACACATATCCCCTGATATATCGCTGCAATTATGGAGGTATACAAGTAGCAAGCCAACCTGCAGACGATATAGAAACCAATTAACAACGGGCCAACATACAATCCTGTAACATAAGTCTACTAACTGTTAGCTCTCTAATTAGGGACGGAGCCCACACACATATATATGGATTAAGTAGAAATGCAAGGCCCACAAACCGTATATGTTACGTACAACCACCGACATCCCCCACACTAGAAACTAAAGCAATACAAACTGTAATAGCAGCACAAACATCCAGTCAGTCAATTACATCTATAGAACCCTCAACATACCGTGTGAGAGACACAATTAAAGGCGACGTGCAAAATTGCAGGCGTTGTATAATAGAACAAACAGCCATGTTACAGGTTTTGATTGCAATACTCCGTTATCAGATGTCGGGATGACAGGTACACCCACATGTTGAACCAAATACTCTACCTGTCACACACAATCCACGGGGGACATGAATCCAAACTATACTCGTCTCCATGCTTAGCAGTTGCAGTTACACATAAAAAAACACAATACAGACCGTCTCCCCGAAGGTAGGGCAAATAGGCAACGCCCAAGTGGAGAATCCAATTATACCCCACTGTCACCACGTAATTGGCGAATGGAGTAGCTGCACAGCTGATATGCAAGTAATTAGTCACTCAGGAACACCAATTGGCAGGAAGAATCCACATGTTGCAGGTATCGACGTATATAAGTATGACTTGCCAGACATTCAAACCGTATGCTCATACCGAATAACAGTTGAAACACTGTGAGAGAGATAGAAACGAAATGCCGTAACAACAACAAGGTATGTAGAACACCCAATATCTAAGGTTATGTATAGCATGATCTGTATTAATTATTTTTACTGTATGTATAGCCTGTTTTGCATTAAGTAAATGTGTCCGCAATGCATAAAGTGGGGAAAGGTATTTATGTAGTGATGTCTTGCTGAGCATACTAACGCTTGTAGAATCTGAGCGTCCAGCAGTGGGACACAAGGTACACAGCACAGACACCACAGGGGATGCTACATGAGGCCATTAAACAGAACAATGCCATACAACCCGCCGTCAGTGGTAGGGTATGTCCAACAAGGACGTGCCATAGCAGGGGATAGTATATGTTGATATACTGCCACAGCACGCATGTGTATGGGCATATAACGTTAATGACATATGTAAGGTGGTCCCGCTGAGCAAGTATGCTTTGCATTATGGGATACTATGTGAAATATGTGTAATGTATAGTATTATAGGTAGATATGACAGATATTCTACACAGCATAACAGGCATATCATGCATACCACAGGTATTGTCTATTGGTATGTACAATAACAGGATACATATGGCCTGTAGGTGTGGGACATAGTAATAGCATGATAGCTAATCTAAATGGAAGGGCTACCAAGTAACCATGCACAAAGGACATGTAATAGCTGCACAGGTGCATAGTGGGGTGCTATGCAGTCTGGCAAGTCCATGTGTAAGCACAACTACAGTGTTCACACTAGTGGCACCTCTCCAGGGTAGTGTCCTGTGAAGAGCAGAGCCAGGTGTGACCTGCACCACTGCACAGTACAGCCACTGCAGTGATCCCAGGCCTACATCTGTCTCCCAGCCACCAAGAGAGGTATCACATGAGCAGTGCTACTGAGTGTCCCTGCATGATGTACATAGGACTTATGTTCCACAGCATGGTGAGTGTCCGGTTTGGGAATGTAACTCAGAAGCACATCCCACTCATTGTGGCGTGTGTGCACATATCCATGAGCATGTTGCTCACAGTGGCCTCTGCTTATGTTGCGTATGAAGAGTATATCCATCAATAATGTTGTGGACATGGGCCCTGTCTGATCAGCAGAGGTCACCCCTGAGTATGTAGTATGCAATTGTGTACAGATGTGGTGTCCGTAGTGCAGCCACATATTTAAACCGTTGGAGCTCAGTAAACGTCATGGCGTGTTAATGTTGTGGCATGTAAAGCTGTAGCTGTTGTGTAAGGTACACCCTAAATGGGGTGGTGTACCCATGAATGTGTGTAGATGTCCTGAGTTCAGAGGTACAATGGGTGCCTATGTACCAGTTACACACCCAGTACAGATAGGTGTGGCCACGTATAAGGATATCCATGCCACAGTGGCAATACGGTAACCACAGGAGTGGGTGCGACATATGTGTGTACTGCAAACATGTACAATGTGATATGCATGTAGGGGACTACCATCCATGTGATAGTCAGTGGGTGAATGGTGTAATGCAAAGGTGATGTGCATGCACCTTGTGTCATGCAGCTTGATGCCATGATAGTCAGATTATGTATCTGTCACAGTGGCACCCATATGGTTGGAGTCAGTATCAGCTGGTGGAGCAATCATGGTGCTTGGTATGTAGGGGTTTGAAAGCTAGGCAGGGAAAGTCCCCTGTGACAGCCTGTTCCACAGGGAAGCATATATTGAACATGAGGGGCCCTATGACTGAGGACCGTGGTATGCCAAATGTACCTGACATGTAGTAGGTACTATGGTATGCTGGCCTTACTGTGTGTCCTGTCCATGAGCCACATAGCATAACATCCTGAGACACAGGGTACTATGTGCAGGTGGTTGTGTATGTTGTCAATAGCAGAATGGGGAATGGTGCTGAAAGGCAATGAGAGGACAATGTAGGATGTGTGGACTCCCGTACCATCAGCAACTGCCCTGGTAACTGTATGAAAGGAGTCCACCATGTGTAGGGGCCATGCGCTGGCCTTAACAAGCCCAACCCGGGTGGCAGCAAAGGACGGGAGCCCAACAATGTCTCTGAGAATGACGTCCTTGATGATGTTCCCCATAGCCATGCAGAACAGTCCAGTCAGGTGTGTAGGACTATAGTCCCACTCGTGCAATGTGGTGCCACCTGTGTGTAGTGTGATAAATGCTGCTGTGTGCCATTCAGGGGCTACAATGTCTGAAACAAGGCTATCACTGAATATGGTGGCCTAGTGGGGGGACATGTAATTCAGAGGTTGGTGGACATCACAGCCTGGGACGTTGGAAGGTGACATGGGGCTAGTGTCCCAGGACATATAGAGCATAGGCCAGTACTGTGTAGGTGTGACCACAGGGACACCGCAATGTTCATGTATGGATTGCGGCCCTGTAGTGAGTGAGAGGGTGTACTGTCAGCATTGAATCCATCCTCCAGCATGTTGCCAACAATACTTGGGTCTGCAATGTTCCTGAGTGACTGTTGTATGTGACAGCAGATGTGGGTGTTGCCATCGAATACTGACATACCACCATAATGCCTGGTGGTACACCCCGCAATGTGTGGCAGTCATGTTTACGTAGCTAGTCTTGGAGTATGTGATGAGGGACCCTGTGGCCCCACCACAGCTGACCAGTGAGCAACCCCACACATGGGAATGTATACCACTGTGCAACAGCCTACACCTGTTGTTGTACATCATATGTCCGTGGAACATGACCACCAGAGTGGCGTCTGTTATCTGGTGTGTAGCATCATGGCTCTGTGTGGAATAGCATGATCCATGCAGTTGTGTACATGCTATTTAAGTGCACTGGGGTATGTGTCAGCATTTGTATGTGCATTGTCCATCTGCACGGGTATCATGATGTTAACAACCGCTGTCAGCAGACGTCTGTAGTAGGTGTTGTAGTACACATGTACTGTGTATGCTGTGATGGGTGTGTTTCCGGGATGTGGCTAACAAGGTCGATTAGCATATGTTCGGAATCCACCAATGAGGGGATAACCCCAGGTGTGTAACACCAGGCACATGGTGGCAGTGTTCATGCCAAGGGTATTGTAGGTCTTGGAGGTGGTGTGTATGGGCTGATCCAGCAGAGCGGAGGGTATGACTCATGGATGTGTCGGTACATGAGTGGCTATCCCAGTGAAGTGTGGGGTAGTGTCAGTCACACATCAGTAGTAGCTGAGGCCCACTGTCCACTATACCAACATAGAAGGTATGTTACCCGTGGGGTATGATGTTGACCCTGTCGCTTGTTACAATGTGTATAGCAGTCCCAGACACAGTTAGTTGCACATGGAGCACCTCTGATGCATTGTGCTAAGCAACTTGCCAGGATGTGTGCAAAACATAGTGGGATATGGGAAACCCTCAGCTGTGGGTGTGCCGGTCCAGGTATGTGCCTGAAAGATATGGTCTGTCTATAACCTGTCATCGCAGGTGTGCTCTGCAGAGCCTAGAGGCAGGTCACAGTCACTGCAGAGATGTTTAAGTGGTGCATTATAAGGTGTGCCTTGCCTGCATGCGTCACAGAGGAAGATGCAAGCAATGTGTCACATGACCCCATTTCGCACCTGCCAGTTACCGCCCTGCCGGTGACAGTTATTGGAAACTGTGCAAGACAGGCAGTATAGAAGCAGCAAGAGCTGTACTCCCAGGGCTGACAGGTGCAAGTGATCTGTGCCACAGCATTGTGTTTGACCAGGACAGTCATAGCGGACAGATACCACATGCCTGTGGAATGACAATAGGAGCATAGGCAACTGTTGAAGTGACACAGTCGGTCATTGTACAGTGGTATCGTGTCCAGATGAATGCAAAATGCTCCCCAGGGCTAGGCCCACACCCTCAGGGCTATAAGACTGTTGAGCTATTGCATGTCCGTGCACATGTAATCTGTGAAGTGGCATCACAGGGCCGTCACACTAACATGGCTAATGACAGACATATCGTACCTGGTGAGGTGTGGCATGGGTGCATAGGTTATGTTGCAGAAGCAGTTACCCGACAGCAAGATGTAAGCGACTAACACCTTGTGCAGCCTGTTGTGTGGAACTGCAGTGTGACACCCTACACAGTCAGCTATGACTGGTGTGTTGTGAATGTTATAACTCACTAATGGCTGTATGTGGTGGGCACACATGAGTCTGTGGGCTATAAGCTGGTGATGTTGTCTGCCATGATGGGGGCTACCTCTGGTGCCTACAGTGAGTATGGAGACGTACTGCACAGGTTGTCCTCGTAGGTGTACCCAGTGGTGTAGATCATGTGAGACTATGTGATGGGTGTGGTGTGTTGCGAATGTTACACATCCCCAAATGACTGTCAAGTGCAGTCAGGGTTGGCGACAGCATTACCCCCAGCCATAGCTGTCAGCCCCCTGTCCCCAAACAGTGGAACATTAGCCCTCATACCGTGTGACAAAGGGGCGAAACGTGGAACACTTACAACTGGCTTACTAACAGCGTCAACTAGGAAGGGCATATGATGGCTAAAATAGGCTGGTCCTACATATAAAACAGATATTCCAATGAATTAATGTGATTCCCATCTATTTAGCCATGGCTAGCAGGTAAACTATGTACAACAATGAATGTGTGACAGACCCTTCCAATGTGGAACCATGAGGAACATGCACCTTTTAGAACCCCAAATGAGGTACATTCCCCGTAATGAGGTACACCTGAGAGCTATGGGCCCAGCACGGCTGCAGACGTGCATCCCCCACAGGCTGTAGTGCCGTATGTTGGGAGGTGAGCATTGAATGTGTACATGAGACAATTGCTCTATTGCCACATGTACGACATATCCCTCATATAGACAGGTAGTAGCACTGGTACGTGACAGCTGGACATGCCTGTATATACATCCATGTCCCACAGGATATGTGCGTTATGTGTGTACAACAGCTGTCGTACCTTAAGCAAGCTGGGAAGTGTAGGACAGCCAGTGTACCTGTGGGACATGGTGTGGAATGGGCGCTATAGTAATCAGTAGCTCATGACATGCTCACATGTTCTGGACAAGTGCCTAGCATGACCATACAAAACAAATAGGGTGTTGGATAATATCAACACACAAGTGGTGATGACAGTCATTTAGGGTGGCACCGCACAATAACCCTGCTGAGTATGGTGTGCATGTCCATGAAAGCACTGTAGATGTTAGCAGTACAGATGTACAAGACAGCACGGATATTTGATTACAAATACCTTTGCATGTCACAGGAGTGTTCCACCAGTGGCCTGTTGACAGACTCACAACTACAAAAGGTGCAAGAGTGACATGTGCACAGCACATCAGTGCCAGATACAGTAGGGTTAATGTGTTGTACCCCACCATCATTGTAGCCCATACCACACAGACGAATGTTAGGCATCTGTGTAAGTAAGTAAGTAAGGCTGTGAAAGGCCATGACCTATCAGTATAGCTGTGTCAGTGTTGTGAACAACATACAGAATGGGCTGTGTGGGTGAGGTGTGTGACATATGTGCACAGTCTGATAGATGATACCAGTAGTGTCACCACTAGGTGAACAACCCTGTACCCATAAACTACTACCTAGGCTGTGGCAACATTATGGACACTGTGTAAGGGATGGTGCTGTGCAGTGCACCCCCCGACATGGTGACGTGTCCAGGCCCCTTAGGTAGTCATATGAGGTACCCATGTCATGTCAGGGTGCCATCCATGAGCACGGAGATCACTGGACAGGCATATACAGCACTGTGGTGACCAATATTGGGTCACATACCACCTGTAAGGGGTAATGGCTATGCATGGATGTGTGATACCAGCCTTTACAATCCACACCTCCACTATGCAGCATGCTGTCTACCTTGCAGAAGGACATTTGCTACACCATGATGATGGACATGCTACATGTCCATATCCTGATCTATATGATATATGTCATGGACAGCCACCTTCCTAATACTAGGATCCCCACAGGCTGGACAGATCCCTGTGCCATATATGTGACATACTCCTGCCATACCATGCAACCCTGTCCATCAAAGCTGCACATGTCATCCCAGTCATATATGGTGTGATGGCCGCATGGTAGATGTACTATCAACTGACTGGATCAGTAATGTGGCACTGATGCACCTTGTGGTGGCACAATGGCTGTCTGTTACAGCATGGTAACCATGCCTGCACATGCTATGGTTGATGACCATCCCTGCGAATGTCGTCTGACTATCCATTGTCCCATGTCTATCACATGTGTAATACAGGCGATCCGTGGCAGGATGTTGAACAGTTGTACAGTGCTGTGTAGATGTATATGGCAAAACACATGCATGTACAGGTGTCCATGCGTATGTGTGCATTGTCACTGCTCAAGTCCATTACGGCTGTGTCTGTGTTGACATGTGACATATACACAGCATCCATGTCATCAGTAGTACCGTGGACACATTGAGGCATGTGCAGATAGGTAAGAACACAAGAGCAGGCAAATAGACATGCCCACAGCAAGACAGCATTTACATGGAGTATGAACACTGTAATGAGGTAACACACATATATGGTGATGATATCCAGTGCATAATGGGTGTGACATGTGTGACACAATCACGTCAGTCATGTCAGTGTCATGATGCTTTGCAAAGATAACTGTGCAGATGCAGTAGATGTCATAGAAATGTATGTGCAGCAGTATCTCTGTACATCTCTGAAACTGTGACCTGTCACCATCATTATGTTTTACAGATAATGCCCCGTCTACACCTCCCAGCATACACCTGCCAGGAGGATGATGTCCTCATCCTACAGCTCCATGACACTATGACTTGTTGTTCAGCCATGTGCCACAGCATGCCCAGCAGTGGGATGACCTGTGGCAGGATCTACGCAGGAGGTTGAACGATGTGGGTGGCCATAACCGCACCTACCAGCAGGTGCGCAGACACTGCATGGATCTGATACGACATGCAAAACAGCGTGCCACCGCAATCACCAGGGAACAAGGTGGAACAGGTGGTGGGCCACCAACCCAATCCCCACTCACACACACTGAGGAGCTACTGGCCAGTCTGGGGACACCCAAGGAACAGCATCCAGAAACACTAGCTGCCATCGTGAAGGTGGGTGTCTCCCAACCAATGAGCCTGGAGTTGCCTGGTAAGTCAGTACTGCACATATGGCTATTATATCCCATGTAGTTGCATGTGTCACTGTACATTATGTAAAGTAACAACATATGCTAGGTATGTGGACACACGTGCTGCATACTACAGTATGCTACGTTGTGTATGCACACATGTGCATACTATATGCTATTACACAGGTGAATGTGTTCACATGCACAGTGCAACCTGTGGCTGTCATACATTCATGGATAATGGTCATACTGGTGTGTCACCCCTATATAGCTACCTCTGGTGTGCCGCACAGACATGGGTCTGTTGCAGGTGAGACTGTCATCAGTATCAGGCATGTTACAGTGCAGATCTATTTGCCATGTGGCCAGTTAACACATGCACACCTGATGTTTGTTCCAGTCACGATATGCAGGTCACACCACCATGCATTCACACATGCCACTCATGTGCAATATATATACAAACATAATGATACACAGACTTGAAACCACAGTACTTGTCATTGCAACATGTGTGGTCAGCTGTGCATACAACGGTGGAGGTGTTCTACAATGGAGGCATATGTAGCATGCATTGGAACAACATGTGTGATACGCACACAGTACCACACAGTGAGCTGGGATATAGGCAGCCCACAAGTGTCACCATTGTGTCATATGCCCCTGCATTGGGTGCACACATTGTGATGTGCCACCTGACATGTCCCAGACATGTAGTGTTCTGTCTGCAATATTGTCACACTATCGCATGACCTATACCCCACATACCAAACATACAACCCATTGTCTGCATAGCCCTGTGGATTGTGACATATCTGACATGTATGGGTGTATGTCATATGGGACCACACAGACATGTGGAGAAGATGCCCATCACACACAATTGGCCAACACATGGGCACACATGGCCATGGGGGATGGCCAGAGACATGTAGCCACACAGTACTTGGGATGTGTATACATCCTGTTGCACATTGTCCATACATGGTCCAATTATAGCCTTAGTTGACCGATTATACAGTTGATGTGGTACACTGGACAACCTAAACGCCTATGCACAGCTACTGGAGGTGTCACTGAAGTCTACCATATATAATCTGTCGAACATCACGACTGTGTTGCAGTTATGGCTATGCAATGTGTACATATTATGCATTCTACGATAACATACATGCCTCATGTTGCCATGCAATGGCACAGTGTCTGTACTTCACACTGTATAGCAATGTAGATGGCTCACACTACCCTCCCATGCTCATGCACATTTGCTAAACATGCATTCTATCTGAAGGGCATACACACAACACTGCAATGTGAAGCCCATTATGATGCCATACATGTGTCAGGACAGCATTGTGTCAAACATGTATGCATGTTAATGCACATGTCAGCAGATTACATGTCAAGGTCACGTCAGCCATGTGTACTGTTATCGTGTTCTGGGCCACATGGTGTATCATGGGGATGCATGCATACTACCATGATTGTGTGAACTGCATGGCTACTGATATGACACCTGCTTGCTGTAGTGTGCACCCCAGGGAGGTATGCTTACTAACACTATTCATGTCTGAGTTGCATGACCTCTGCTGTATTGCAGGCAAGCTGCATGCCATCTGACAAATCACATGCATGGTGTGTCTGTGTGTGTCTGTGTTTGTGTGTCTGTGTGTGTGTCTGTGTGTGTCTGTGTTTGTGTGTCTGTGTTTGTGTGTGTCTGTGTGTGTGTCTGTGTGTGTGTGTGTGTGTGTGTGTGTCTGTGTGTGTGTGTGTCTGTGTGTGTCTGTGTGTGTGTGTCTGTGTCAATTGTACTTTACAGTATTTCTTTGCATTCACAGGTGATGTAGGTGCGTTACCCTCCTGCTGTCCATCTGATGTTAGTGTCCCCACAGGTACTAGCGGTGATGAACATATGCATGAGGTACAGACAGGGTTGTCAGGGGCTGAATCTGTGCCAATGGTTACCATCCCAGCTATGCCCCCCTCTTCCCCGCACACAGTTCTGCTGCCAACACATACCACATCACTGGTGGCCATAGAGGAAGGACAGTCAGCATCTGTGGGCATGAAACAGGAACGTGTGGTGGCTACAGAAGGTGTGTCTACACACCATGGTGTCAGTGTAATGACTGCAGATGTGCCACACAGGCGACCAGTACAAGGGTATGTGTCCCGGTCAACACTGCTACCCCCTGTAATGTGAGCATTCAACAGACATGGGCCCACCTTCAATTCGTGTGTGTAGCATTCATTAGGCCAGTGTTATGCACGAGGTACATCAAGGCCATGTATGTATGTGTTGTGTGTGCAGTCCATGCACACATCTACACAATCACATGTATGACATACCCAGATGTGTGTTCATTGGTGTACACCAACAGTCAGGTGTCACAGCTGTGTAAGGGCCATGGTATGTCTTGAGCCGACCTGTTCATGTATACTGGTATCATTGCAATGCATAACACCTGTTGGATCCCTGCTGGTACATGTGTACTCTGCACAGCTGGTGTACACTGCTGTACAGCCCAGTGGTCATGTGTCACATGGTGTTGTGGGACTGTAAGGCTGTGTAGTGCTGCACCAACGACATGGTGCTGACTTGACAGCTAAAGTGTACACTGCAGTATGTACGTGTGACCTGCACCTGTGACAGCTGTGATGGCAGCTGTGTGTGTACAGGTCACTGCATGTGTGACCGCGTGTGCATGAGGGCAATTATACCTTACTGTGCCCTTCTATGTGTACACTCCATCTGCATGCAAGATGGCCCTTTGCAACTGTTAAGCATGTGAGCATGCCTAGTATGCCGTTGTGTAGATGGACACACAGTACATTCCACACTGCGCCCTTCTGTGATTAGACTCCGTGTGCATGCAAGATGCCCCTTTGCAACTGCTAAGTGTGTGAGCATGCCCAGTACGCCTTTGTGTAGATGGACACACAGTACATTCCACACTGCGCCCTTCCGTGATTAGACTCCGTGTGCATGCAAGATGGCCCTTTGCAACTGCTAAGTGTGTGAGCATGCCCAGTACGCCATTGTGTAGATGGACACACAGTACATTCCAAACAGACATGTGATACTAAGCATGTGGGCATGGCCATTGACATCCTGTATAGCCATGGTGGTCATCCAGGCACCAGATGTCCAATTTCAGTGTCACGATGGATGCCTACATTGAACACACTTATTGCTCTCTCAAAGGGTGTACTGTCTGTGGCACATCCCATATCTATTTAGTGTTGTTGTGCTCCATAGATATTTAGTTGGCCTGATGACAGCACTGCTGTGTTTGTGTATGTCTACCTTGGGACGGTAATATGCTTTCAGACCGCTCACTCTCTAAACATTCCCTATCGGCATCTTTGCCTTTGCGGATGATGTCACCCACCTAGAAGTATGCCCCTGGGAGTGCTGTGTTCAGTAATCTTGGCAGCACATTCTGTAGATGCGTAATGCTGTAGTGTGTTAGAGTAGGTAGGTGTATGTTCAACTCCTGGCCCTTCCAAGTGTGTGCGTGTGTGTGTGTGTGTGTGTGTGTGTGTGTGTGTGTGTGTGTGTGTTTCCAGCTGCCTGGGGACACAGTAATACATTTAGATACCTCACACACATACATTCCCTATTGGCGTCTTTGCCTTTGTGGATGATGTCACCCACCTAGAAGTATGCCTCTGGGAGTGCTGTGTTCAGTAATCCCGGTAGCACGTTCTGTAAATGCGTAATGCTGTAGTGTGTTAGAGTAGGTAGGTGTATGTTCAACTCCCGGCCCTTCCAAGTGTGTGTGTGTGTTTCCAGCTGCCTGGGGACACAATAATCCTTTTAGATGCCTCACAACACATACATTCCCTATCAGCGTCTTTGCCTTTGCGGATGATGTCACCCACCTAGAAGTATGCCTCTGGGAGTGCTGTGTTCAGTAATCTCGGTAGCACGTTCTGTAAATCCGTAATGCTGTAGTGTGTTAGAGTAGGTAGGTGTATGTTCAACTCCCGGCCCTTCCAAGTGTGTGTGTGTGTGTGTGTGTGTGTGTGTGTGTGCTTCCAGCTGCCTGGGGACACAGTAATGCTTTTAGATGCCTCACAACACATACATTCCCTATCGGTGTCTTTGCCTTTGTGGATCATGTCACCCACCTAGAAGTATGCCTCTGGGAGTGCTGTGTTCAGTAATCTTGGTAGCGCGTTCTGTAAATGTGTAATGCTGTAGTGTGTTAGAGTAGGTAGGTGTATGTTCAACTCCCGGCCCTTCCAAGTGTGTGTGTGTGTGTGTGTGTGTGTGTGTGTGTGTGTGTGTTTCCAGCTGCCTGGGGACACAGTAATGCTTTTAGGTGCCTCACAACACATACATTCCCTATTGGCATCTTTGCCTTTGTGGATAATGTCACCCACCTAGAAGTATGCCTCTGGGAGTGCTGTGTTCAGTAATCTCAGTAGTGTGTTTTGTAAATGCGTCATGCTGTAGTGTGATAGGGTAGTTAGGTGTAAGTTCAATTCCCAGGCCTGCCAGATGTGTGTGTGTGTGCATGCTCCCGTCCACTTGGGGGCTCAGGTTATGCTTTTAGATGCTTCGCAACACAGATGTATCCTGCTGACGTCTTTGTCTTTGCGGATGTTGACACGCACCTAGTAGAATGCCTGTGGCTCTGTTGTCTTTAGTAATCTTGGTAACGTGTTCTATAAATGCATCATGCTGTAGTGTGATAGGGTAGGTTCGATTACCAGCCCTGCCACGTGTGTGTGTGTATGTCTGTATCTCTCTCTCTCTCTATATATATATCTATCTATCTATATTATATATATATATATATATATATATATATATATATATATAATCTATTTTCTGCCAATAACTCTGCTCTTGCATGGACAGCTGACTGTTTCATGTATCGCATATTTGCATAGCTTTCACATACCAATGGGGTATGTTGCAAATCCCAACATTGTCCATGCAATGCCCGTGTTATGGGCGGTGTTACACACCCTTACAGGCGTTTGCTGTATATCTTGGCAGACATCTATCCTTGCTGTACTCTCACTGTACTCGTACACGCCGGAGGCTTCATGTATCATGGCCTAGTTTGGATGTGTGTATACCTATTTGTGCTGTGTGCATGGCTGTGGGTATGTCCCACTATCATCATTTGTAAAGGTGACAGCCTTATAGGTTCTTCATGTAGACTGCTGTGTCATTTGACATGTCAGCACATACCTGCAGACAGTACTGCATGTCTTACTGCAGCGCATTTCATACCTTCTATGTTATCTTGCAGTCGATATTGCTGTTTCCTCACACATGTATCTGTTTCTGTTCATAACACTCCACCTCCTAGAGCAAGTTGCTGGACAAGGCCTTATCTGATAGTGGGACACATAGGGGCAGTATTGACATGTTGCTCTTACAAACGTAGATAGTTGACACAATAATAGGTTTTGCATTAGTATTGCTTTTCTGTCAGATTTGGTGTCTTAATCACATATTCGTCATTATTTCATGTTGTCAGTTATCATGAAAGTGCATGAATGTTACTGTTGTTACGTGGAACACACCAAACATATGAGGCAGAACTCTGCACATTCTGCGTAAATCTGTACAGTTGCGGAGTATGTGTCTGATACAAAATATCAACTTTCTGACACCAATACACACACTGTATGGCGGCATCACAGGCCACATGTCATTACATTTCTATTGCAGGACACACCCACACAGACAGTTGTATTCCTCACACAGGCCAACAGCTGCTTATCCACACTAATTGGTCTATCATGTACTGTATGTGTGCGCCGGTATTTGCGCTTTCCGTCAGTGGCAGAGCTCACGTACGTGTATGAGGGACTGGACATTGTTACGGTGACACTGCATGACACCCTGAGGGACACATTACTTTTGTGTCTATTAACCTTCCACATTGACATTCACAGGGCATACGTTGTCATTCACATTTGTCGGAGTACATGCGTATGACTTGTACATGTTTTCTCATTTGTCCTGATGTCTTTCTTCTCACCTGTCCACCTAGTTTCACTAGTTCTGTACATGTATTTTGGACAGGTTACCTTCATACCCCTAACCTGTAGACATTATGGGTAAACGCCCTGACGTTTGACCTTTGCCCTTGTTACATTTGTCATAGTGATGTGCCTTTCTGGTAAATTGCTGGCAAGGCATTACGAACTGTGCGGTAGATAATAGTGACTGACATTTCCATTACATGATTAGTAACACTCATAACATCCATATTCATGGGTACGCCAGTATTCTCACAACGTTCTGACTTTGTCTGGGGTATATCTAATATAGTCCCTATTTATATTTCATGTACTATGCCTTAGTGCAGCTGTGTTATTCTGACAGTTTGCCAGTTATGGGTACCATCTTGGTCGTACGCATGTCCATCCATGATTATAGGTTCATAGGTTCATACTAGGCTATCTGCCCTAGGGCATTTATAAGCCTAGCCAGAGTGTGTTTGGCTTTCGCCACCCATTTTAAATTAATTTTGCTATGCGTTTTTTGAGGTTAGTATACTGTGCCTCTGTCTAACAGTGACACAGAAGTGATAGCCGGGGTAAACCTACGATCTTCCATCCACTCATCAAGATTCCTCTTGAAGAGAGTCAATGTGGGACTCTTCCTAACCTGGACTGGGATTTTATTCCAGAGTGAAGGGAGCCTCTGGGTTATAAATCTGTCCCTCCAGCATGTCCTATTTATTTCAGTGCTGAGGTTCAAGTCTCGGAGCGTGAGCTCGATGGGATTTGGATTTTCTGAGGTGTAGCATGTCCATTAATTCTGGGTTGGACATGGCTTTATACGTCAGGCACAGATCGCCTCTGAGCAGGCAGTATGCCACTGAGTAGAGCTGGAGTTTCTTTAACCGGGCAGCATATGGCATTTGTTTGAGCCCTTTGATCCTCTTGGTGAGGTACTTTTGGGGTCTTTCCAGTTGCTGCAGGTGTCTGGTAAGGTACATCCCAAAGGGCATTGTACTCAATTATGGGCCTGATGAGGGATGAGTAAAGCTGATGACCTCCCCTGATCTAGATGTAAATCCCTTCATGATTAGGTGGGCTATATAAAATGTTTTTCTAACCACTTTGGCCACGTGGTTGTCAAATGAGATATTGCTATCAACTTGGGTCCCCAGGTCCCTAATGACTTCTTCTGTACTTAATGGATTACCACCTATGTGGTAATTTGTGGCACTTTGTTTTTGCCAAAGGGATGACTATACACTTTTGGCTTAGCTTGAGGCCATGGCTCTGGCACCAGTTGTCTGTTTCTATGAGGCCCTTTTGGAGGATGCTTGTGTCGGCTGGAGAGTTGATTATGGCACCCAGTTTGCAGTCATCTGCGAACTTGGTCAGCCACAGTCCTTCTGTGTTGGCCTGTACTGCCGAGAAATATATACCGAACAAGAGAGGTCCCAGGACTGAGCCTTGTGGGACGCCACTTGTAACTGGTTTGGAGTCTGACATGGCTCCAGCAATTCTAACCATGTGGGTTCTGTCCTTGAGCCAGTTTGCAACCCATCTAGTGACATAGGGGTTTATATTTAAGCTGGTGAGCTTATCTATAATGCCGAATGGGGTATTGTATCGAAGGCTTTTCGCGAGGTCCAGGTAGGCTGTGTGGACCACCTTCCCTCGCCAATGGCCTTGGTGACTGTTTCAAAGAAATCGACCAGGTTTAAGAGGCAGGATCTGCCCTTAACAAAGCCAAACTGGGTAGGATCCAGTGTCTGTAGGTCCCCAATATCTTTATTTATGAGGTCCATGATGATCCTTTCCATAGCTTTGCAGACCAAGCTAGTCAGGCTTATGGGGCATAGTTTCCAGGATCCGTTGAGGCACCACCTTTGTGGAGAGGGACCACTGTTGCTGTACGCCACTCTTTGGGTACATATCCTGTAGTAAGGCTAAGATTGAACAGTAGTTTTATGTTTGGGTTTAGCTCTTCTTGGAGTTCATGTAGGACGAGCCGGGACACCATCTGGTCCCATTGATGCTGTGTTTTTGCTTTGGAGAGGGCTCTTACCTGAGCATCTGAGATGTCAGGGGCAGCACTCTGTTGGGATAGATATTTGCCCTTTGGTGGGAGAGGGGAGAAGTTTGCACTGAACCTGTCAGCTAGGATGTTGGCAATGTCTGTGGGCTCGTGTATTTTTGTCATTTTGGACTAATTCTGAGCATATCTGGGAATTCCCCAGGTTCCTAACTTAACTAAAGAAAGCCTTGTGATTATCCTTAGTGTCCTGTGCAATTTTTCTCGAAGCTGGCCTTAGACGATTTTATGAGTGCTCGTAGTTTTTGCTAATACTGATCAGAGATGCCTTCCCTTTTGGGATTTTGCTCTATCATGTAGTAGCTTCCTCCTTCTATTGTATAGTTTGTTTATGGCTGGGGTCCACCAGACAGGACGTCTGCCTTTGGAGGATTGGGTCTTGGTTTTATTTGGGATTGCATGATCCATGCTTTCCTGAAGGTGTTCATAGAATGCGTTTATAAAGGATTCTGCGGTCTGGGCCGTATTTTCCACAGGCCGGGCTTTGAAGGATTTCACCGGTTTTGAGTGTGAAATTTGCTTTAGAGAAGTTTTTCGCTGTGGTTTCCTGGGCAGGGGGTGGGGTCGTGATGTGAATATCCAGTGAGATTAGTTTATGGTCTGATCTTACCAGTGAGGGATACACTTCTGGTCTGGAGCATAGTGTCCCCATGTTGGTGATGATCAGGTCCAGTATGTTTTCCCCTCTTGTGGGAGTGGTAACAAGTTGTTCCATAGCATTTGAGTTTATAAATTCTAGGAACCTTTGGGCTAGGCTGTTGGAGCTAGAGTAATGCTCCCAGTCTATGTTTGGGTAGTTGAAGTCGCCCAATATAATGGTGTAATGGTGTTTGGAGAGACCTTCATATTTTCCAGTATTCTCAGGAAGGCCAAGTGGGGTTCCTGTGTTTGGGAGGGTGGTCTGTAGCAGGCTATAAACTGGAAGGCAGTTTTACCCACAGTTAGCTGCACATGGATAGTCTCTGATGCTTCGTGCTGTGCCACCAACCTGGAGGTGTGGGTATCTTTGACGAATATTGATACTCCCCCTCCTTTTGTGGTTCGGTCCAAGTTTTGGGGCCGAAAAGCATGGTATGAGGTATAACCTGGTAGTGCTGGGGTGCTCTCGGGAGCCTTGAACCAGGTTTCTGTTACTGCACAGATATCAATGTTCTCCATGCTAAGGAGAGTTTCGAAAAGTGCATCTTGAGGTTTAGACTTCTGGCATTGAGTAGCATTACTCTTAGTTTCTTATCCCTTGTGATACCTATGGAGGTGGGTTTGTCTTTGAGCCTTGCCTAAAAAGGCACTATGGGGTAGCAAGAGCCTTTTCCAATATCCAAAAGCCCAGGGTGACAGGTGCAAGCCCTAGCGAAGCATCGTGGCTTGTTGAGCATGTCATCCCAGGCTGACAGGCATTGATCCCCTTTGAATGACACCAACACTTAAGCCAATTGTTGAAATTGATCATCTTGTCTTCATATTGTGGCATCATTCTTGGTGAGGGTAAGATGCTACTCAAGGTCAGGGTCATACCGGCCTGGGCTACATGCTCAGAGAGCTCCTCTATGTCTCTTTTCATGTAGTCCAGGGAGGTACGTCTCAGGTCATTCACACCAGCATGGACAATGACTGAGTCATATTTGTACTTGCCTTGGAGTGACCTGAGTGCTTGTGTTATGTGGCGGATCCTAGCGCCGACAGGCAGCTCACCGTGACCCTCTCCTTGTTCAGCCTGGTGAGCGGGACGTCAGTGTGCCTGATGATAGAGTCACCTATTACAAGTGTATCAGGTGTGTTGTTTAGCCTTAAGGGCTGTGACTGTTCGACACACTGGCTTTGTGAGTTATGTGTTGCACGTGTTTTGTTTTGGGGTAGCGGTTGCTTGGGTGTCTGCTTTGGAGGTCTCTGCTGCTTAGGCAGATTTTTATTTAGAGCCTCCGAGTATGTATTTGTGTGTTTATGTGTTTGGTTTGTTGTCGTGGTAGGTCTATGTCTACCCATCACCTACATGACACTGAAATAGGGCCCTACATATTGCCAAAATGGTTTCCGCAATATCTAGTGGATGGTTTGCCCCATTATTGAGAATATAGGCGTGTGCTATACCCACATCACTCCCACGTGGCGGGCCTACGAAATCTCTGCCAAACAACACCTAGGCCCATTTCTGCATACCCATGATTCCCATACCTGACAACCCTATACAGTACCCATTACACGTTTAATGTGTGCGGTACTGAAGTGTGGAGACACTAATATGCACTCCCCACTCTCTGGATATCAGTTCGTATGTCATACATTCTATCGACACATGTGTCATCACCCTTGCACCTGATACTGTTGCATGTACAGCTATTTCGTATTTGCTGCGGTCACTTATTTTGCATCAATGTCGGTTGACACTACGTAAGAATCAATTTTTGGAGTCCTGCAATGGACACCTATCTGCATGTTTAAAGTGTAGAACTTGCTGGACTGTCACTTTCTGGCCAATGGTTTGGAATGCAGCGGTTTATTCACCTTTCATGCATGTCTGTTTGTCTACCCATATTAGCTATAACGTGGCCTATTTATGTACATATGTCATATCTACGGGACATAAGTCTGTTGTGTATACATATATACATGTACAATCCTCATTTCATAACTTGCTTTGGTTTACGTCTGTGGATTATGTGTATACACATATAGCTATATCCATACCATACCTTTCCACTATACAGATTGTCGCAGAGTGTACAGCTGCTTGCCCCTTTATCTTCGGTGTGAAACCTGTGTCTATCTGGCAATGTAGTGGCATTTCATTTGAGACTTACGGTGGGGATTTCTGGAAAGCAGTTCAGGTTACGAATGCATACCCTTCAGAGAATCCATGCTACTGACACACCCGTTATTCTATCCACTTTCTATGTTTGTTCTGGCACATATCTGGGGTTTGTCCCTATTTGTACCGGTAGTTTGCATGGCTTTGTCCGGTTTCATACTTTACGAGGTTAACAGGTTTGAGCCATGTATAACTAATGTGGGGGAAACAGCATTCATTTACTCTGCTGTGAGCGGATCACACACGCACAGGCGCACTTGCATTTCCTTATTGTGGGTTACGCACAGGCGCGCATGCATATCCTTATTGTGGGTTACATATGTTTACTAAGTCTTTGTGCTTACGTGGGCTTTATTACTTGCGACAGTACCAATAATTATCTGTAATCCGGTTAACGGACGTATGCGAAACACACGTTCACCTTTACATATTTAACTGTCTGTACAGCACAGAAGCATTCATTACACTTTCACATTATATGTGCTGTAGTCGTAGTTCAACCAGGACTGCATTCACGTTGGCCGGATGCTGTAACCACTATATGTTTGGTGTTCTGACTCATTTATATGCATACCCATAGTACATAGCTACATTAACATATGCCTCACTGCTTCACTTACGTCACAGGCATCCATTCTCCTGCTGGGAAAAATGTGGTACTACATCTTACACATTCCCTATTCCCTACTGCTCTGGACCCAAGCTGCATATTTAATCACTGCAGGGATATTCAGAACCCAAAGGCTTATAGTCCTGACACATACAGGTCTTTAATTGTCAGGGTGTTCATGTGGTGATCTGGGTTTAGGCTTGTCCGCCTGGTGAACGGAACTTCCCTGACCATGTTCAAATGTCAGACAAAGCACATGGACAGGGTTTGTCCATTTTAAACATTTAATCTGTGTTTACAGACACAGGTGTTTGGGTACCTGTCAGCAGCATATGATGTTGGCAATACATGATATGGGTGGGGGTGGTTACAATACATAATCCATGGTGAGTGGTGTTCTCATTCACAGTTGACTATTTACTGTATTCATTCTTACGAGGGTTATTATTTTGCACATGACTTAACTATGAATTAACTACGGGTATGCAGTAGTGCAGTCAACATATGTGATGGTTTGTTATAGTATATATGTACAGACCTCTGTAATACTGGGGACTACCCCACATCCTTCACAACATTTCCTGCTTATGTACATACTATTATTCAGTGAACTTTCGAAGCTTGTGAGAGCAGTAATTACATCTGTCCCTATTTGTCCACCCATCCTTTTAGGCTTTGTCCAGGTTTTGTTGCTGTAATAGGTTTACAGGTGGTGTCGGTATGTGATTGAGTTGAATATATACTGTCGATAATTCAGTGGGGAGTAGGGTTACCACTTGTTCCTCTTTGTGAGGGGAGGTCCCACTTTGGACAGTTGTGTCCTGCGACAACACCTAAGACATGGCAAATGTCCTGTGATTTTAAGACAATAATATATTTCTTATTTTCTTTACTAGTTGCATGATACAGGTATTTTGTATCTGGTACACATAACTATTATTTGGGATAGCATAAGCTATTCAAATGCTATGGGATAAGCTTTTATCTTGGCATACATGTGTAATTCTGTCCTTTGCACTGGCCGGGGGTATGTTTTATCCTGCAAATTCTCACATTTCTACAAGGGATGTCCCACCTTGGCCATCTGAGCAGGTGGCAACCCTAGTGTGGTGGCCTGCATGGTGGACAGCTGTTCCATCCTGTGTAGTATGATTTGCATGTCTGTGTAGAAGCTGAAAAGTACCGTGACTACACATACATGTTTTGTCCAGATGTGTACAGTAATGGACACCGTGGTGTGTAAACAATCTGAGGTTTCAACAGGTTACTTATCCATGCGGGATGTACACACATTTTGCCGACACATTAATGCACGGCCATTTGGATTTACGTACCTGTGATGGGATGTTTACAAACGTGGGATACATATTTGCAATCCTGACACTGCCTAGGACGATACTTCCTACTACATATGGGGAATACTCGCTATGTGTAGGTGTACGGATGCGCAAGGCTGGTAGCTGGATTTGGTGGACATTCGGACATGGGTGTGGGTTATGTGCTATACAGGGGTTGTTGCATATTGCATTTGCATGCATGGGTTCTGCTTTTGGATATCCCGGTTGTGCATATGGCATCCTATGTGTATGTGATGTGATGGTTACGTTCCTAGTTAAACAGTCCACCAGAACCAACAAAGGTTCAACCAAGAAAATAAAATGAAATTCGAACCACAGTGTGCACTGAATGAATACTCAAGATCTGAAACACGAAGATTTATTCAACCAATTCAAGTCTGTTGTTGGTTGAATAAATCTTCGTGTTTCAGATCTTGAGTATTCATTCAGTGCACACTGTGGTTCGAATTTCATTTTATTTTCATGGTTACGTTCCTGTTCATGTGTATAGCACATTTTAATATACATATGTTTGTGTGTGTTTGGTATACAATTTGGACTGTCAGGTTTCTTTATGGTTGTTATATAGCCACAACTGCCCAGCTGTGTACTATCACTACCACTGTGGGACTGCTGGTGACCATGCCCATGGGGCTCTACGTGTGTATTGGTGGCGCGCTGACATGATGCGCTTCACTTCCACTGGGTATAACTTCTGACAGTGCAGTACATTATGGACACACGATTTTAAATATCATTTGTTCCATGGACGGAAACTCATATTGTGTTGCGGGCATTTCTGTTTGGTTCTCCATTTTGTGTGGCCGGGAACTGTCTTGCATGCTTTGCATACATTTCATTATCCACGGACACTGATAGGTGCGATTACTATTGCAGGCAGGCTATAATATTCAGCAGTTTAGGTTGCTCATCACCAGCCAACATTGACACACCTCCGGGCGCAGCTTAGTAATGCCCCATGCACTCGTGCACGTGTCCTATGCACGTGGATGTGGTAGTGGTGCTCCTTCATTAATATGCATATGGTGCTACTACACCATTTATATGCTGCACGGCCGGCGCAGGCCTTACACCGGCCTTGCGCCGAGCTTCATGAATCCGGGGGATTATCTAAAACATTGACAAACTGTAGCTGGAGCTTTGTTAATGGCTAAAGCACTCGCCTATTTAATATTTTTTTTTATCTTTCAATAAAAATGTATTAATTTCTAAATAAGTTATAAGTGCTTGATTACTTTGAAGTCTCAACTAAGATCACCTAAAGTTCATGCTTTTAAGTTAGTAACTTTGATCCTCAAGAAGCACCTGTTTTCCCTGTACAAGTATTTGTATCACTTGCCATCTGCAAATGTACAATCTTATCTATCTGAGATTAGTATAGAAAGTTTAGATGAGTCCACAACTCTAGAATTTTTTTTTTTTTTTGTCTATGTAGGTTCCAAAGAATGATGTGTTTGTTATTTAATGACAACTTGTCAGACCTTAAAGTCCTGTGCTTTGCCTTGTCTGCATGTAGTTACAGACTATGTCCTATATCAGAGCCCTTTTACAAACTCTAGCTAAGACCTAAACTGCAGCTGGTATAACAGGGCTGACCCATCCTGATACTGGGCTAATCTGGTTTTATCTCAGTGTTACAACATCATGCAAACAGAAACAGGGAAAGGAAAAGGCGCACGAACTGCCAAAGAAGAGGAAGTAGCATTTTTCATCTGAGTGTTTTGAGTCTTTAAATAACTACTGTACCGACTCCCTATTGAAATGTCCTCGCTCACAACTTTCCATCCATTTTACATTTTGCAACCCTCTTCTTCTGTTCTCTTCAGTCTTTCCCGATAGGACTGACTTCTTCAGTGAATTCTGTTTTCACATTATATATCCAGAGCAGTTTTACAATCAGATTTGCAATGAACAATCTGGAATTCTTTTCTCAGGTATTGACAAATTTGTTCATCCTGTAGTACATGGAATTCTAAAAAGTTTTCTCCACCACCACAGTACAAAAGCACTAGATTTCCACTGCACAACTTGAATTATGATTTCACTGTCACAGACATATTAATTCTGAGAACACCTTTGTTTTGACTATGCATAACTTTTGGACCAATTCAGATGTGTTTGTTCTTCGGTTGTTCTTCTTTCGGCTTTTCCTGGTTAGGGGTTGCCACAGTGGAACTCCGGTCCTCTAATTATTGGCAGTAGATTTTTTTTTTATGGGTGCCAAGGTGCCAGCTTGACGCCCAACCTTCAGCGAAGGCATGCCCATTCTACACATGTCTTTTGAACGCCACTCGACCACATGGAGGACATGCAGATTCCACACAGAAGGTGCTCCAGCTGAGAATCAAATGGAAGAACCTCTTGCTGTGAGGCAACAACGCTACAGCTGCACCACCGTGGCATTGTTTCAAAATTTGGCACAGATTTCCACCAAAGAAAATAGTGCATTTAATTTCAAGGCTGTAGTCACAGAATCCTGGAAAATAAAATTTGCCCCTGACTCTACCATACTGTATCTCTCAACCTCTAAGCAGAAGAAATCTAAACAAATCCAAAAATAATGGGGGGCAAAGGCCCAAAATTTGAGGTAAAGTTTAAATACTGCTGTCATAAAGTTAGAGTTGATAGAAAAATAGGCTTTGTTATTATTTGGTTACTAAAATCCTCAATTATTTGCCAGAAAACCATAAATTATATGAGAAACAGATCAAAATTATGAGGCAAAAATTAGGGCATTCTGCAAAAAATCTGAACATTTGAGAGGCATGGTCTCTACGTATCCATCTATTTGCAAATAACTGATAAAACTAGATGTCAGGATTGTTAATTTTGTTATTACTAAGTGACACAATAACTTTTGTACTTTTTATTTTTAACTTTCTCAAAAGGGTTAACTCCTCTTTACTTTAAACCATCAGAGGGGGGCATCATCTGCATAGCTGAGCTAATATTTCCTTGCAGCAATTCTGATTCCACCATTTGATTCATCTAAGCCAACATTTTGTATGATATATTTGGCACACACATTAAATAAGCAGGGTTATAATATCAAGTCTTGTTACACTGCTTTTTCCACTCTTTAACTAATCATTAATTCTACATTCAACTCTAACCATTGCTTCTTACACAGCATTCAGATTCTTCAGAAAGCAAATAAAATGAACTGGAAGCAAATAAAATGACCTGCTAGTGCTAGCCCCATCTCTCTAAGAGGTTGTTTAACTATGTTATGGTCCACACATTAAAATACTTTAGAGTAAGCAACAGAAAAAAGTAAATATTTTTCTGGTATTCCATTGCTTTCTTGATTATCAGCTGGATGCTGGCATCTGACTTCTGGTGTCTCTACTGCCTCTAAATCCAGCTTGTATGTCTGGTAGTTATTTATCTGTATATTGCTGGAGTTTAGTTTGCAAGAAAGCATTGCCTCCCTAGAACATGAAAAAAGTAATTTGCTTAATAATTTGAACACTCCTTTTTGGAAAAGGAATGCAAATTACCATTTTCCAATGCAATAGCCACAGTTCTGGACAATCATGTCTGTTTGACAGCATAGGAGATTAATGCACTGAGCTGTTATCAGTTGTTTCCTGTATTCAAAGTACAAGGTTTGATTGGTTTCACCTATGTTTGTCTGCTTTATGCAGTTCACTGATTTAGTCCATCTTTAACATCACCTGTAGGAGAAGTATTAGTACATATCCTCTGTTCTTCCAAGTATAATTCTGCCTTGCCTCTGTTTACCGGACTCGAGGAAATTACCAATTCTTTTTCTTCTTCTTTCGGCTTTTCCCGGTTAGGGGTCACCACAGCAGAACTCCGGTCCACTAATGATTGGCAATAAATTGTTACGTACTGAGTTGCCAGCCCTGACGTACAACCTTAAACGAAGGTACGCCCATTCACGCATGTCTCCACACAGCTTTAGCGAAAAAACGAACAAGGCAACGTCTTACTGTGAGGCGACAACGCTACCGCAGCACCACCACCGCAGCTAACTATATCTGATTAATGCAGGTTTGCAAAATTACTTTAGCTGACCTCTGCATGGTAGCTGGAGAAAACAAGACTGGGCTGTCAGCATACTGGATTAATCTGGTGTCGGCTCAGACTCCTGGCATACTGTTTAACAATAACAATGAAAACTATAGGGATACCCAGTGTCATGCAGAATACTTAAGAAAATTGTTAGAGAGACTGAGGAACCACTGTATGTTGGAAAGCTTAATTTTTTTTTAATCTTTTTTTAAAACTTATGAACCATTGGTAAGCACTGTGGGACAGAGTCAATCAAGATACTTTTACTAGAAAGTAGATGATGGCGTCAAATGCATTTGATGGATAATAGGACACCAACAGCTGCATTCTGATTCAGGTTAGGAGACAAACTTTCACCCACACATAGAGCAGTCTCTGTCATATGGCCACGTCAGAAGACAAACTGTGAGGAAGGTAAGTTTTGTACACGAAGACTGAACACGATTCTCCATAACTTCTGAAAAAGGAATCAACAAAACAATTATATAAAAACTTCTACTTTCATTTGCTCTCGATGAAAGATGTACATTTTTAGTTGACTTTCACATGTTCAGTGCATATTTCTCATGTACGCATTCATTTAAAAATAAAAAATAAACCTGTTAATAGCTGATACAATAAGGTTCTGTTATTAAGGAGGACGTTATCGGAATGTGGTGAGCACAAGCTGAGAGTCTGAGTGTTTCCCCCAAAAATGGCACCCGTGGATTTAGAGCTAACTAGCAACCTGGAAATAAGATCAAAGTATCAGAGAGACGCACTGGTGCAATGATTTGGGTTGCTGCCTTATATAACCTGTTTTTCCAGTTTGGTACTTAGCTGGGGCACCTTTCTGTGTAGTGACTGCACATCCTCCAGTGTCCACAGCAGTATTTGCCTGGTGTATCAGCTTCTTGCCATATCTCAGAGATGTGTTGCCAGTGAATTGTTTATCTTCTAGTTTTCCAGAAATCATAAGCATCATGAGTGTTTGAAACTCTTATGATGGGCTGCTGTCATGCCAGGTAATAGTTCTCTCCCTGATATTTAGTACTTAACTGCTCTAGAACTGCAAGAGATGTGAAATATTTTGTATATATTTTTTTTTGGTTAACCGTTCCTTTAAGGAGCTTTTGCAAGTTATAGGTAAGGACAGAAGGTTCTTTCTTTGAAAATTAAATAACTACCTGATTCTTATTTGTAGCAGCAGCTGGAAATACTGTCACTTAAGATAAGGAAAGGCTGTCATTTGTTTCAGATAGCTGCCAGAAAAGACTGCTGTGTGAGTATTTTAGATGTTTGGTTTATAATTTGTATGCTTTTTACTCTTGCTTTATAGTATTATTTTAATTTGAAGATATTGGTTGGTATTCATAGTCCAGGGCTTCACAAATTAATTCAAATAATATGTGATTAGTGGCACTACATGGATATGCAAATACGATCAAAGAAAGTCATTTGAGATGAATATGGAAAAGCAAAGTCTTTTTTGAAAACATGCCCATTTCTCACAAAAAGTAAGTTGTCTAAAGTTCAGCATCATGAAGTTATAAATTACTTTGGAAACATGTGAGGGTTCATATCATTTGTTTTACATATCAGAGCTGAGCACTTCTAACCATAGTCACACTTAAAACATCTATGAAAAGCTGTGGACTGCACAACACTTATAATGAATGTTTTAAACAGAAAAAAGGGTTTTATAATGTTTTATACAGGCATAGCCTATTGTGGACACCCCAATGGTTTCATTAATGAATAGAAAGGGGGAGATAGGAACGACTGAAGAAATGGACACAAAACAAAGAAGGGAAAATACAAGGGAAACATCAAGAGGGTTTGTGCTGGGGCAGATGGGAGAAGATGAGCACAATTCTTTGTCAGGGAATAGGTTCGAACACTTTTTTTTTTCAAAATGTTTATATGAGAGGGTAATGTGGGTGGGAAATAGGTGAGAGGTTTAGGAGAAAGGATAATGGAACAAGTGCTGAGGAATTGCCAGCTGAAGCCCCAGTCCACAGAGTCTCAAACACATCCACTGGCAGATGGTGTTGCAGTTGAGGGCCCCATTGCTGATGGGGGAATGACCTGTGTTGGTGCAGTGGTCAGCACCAACTGCAAGATCATGTCTTTTAAATGCTGAAGAAAGACTTTGACTGGCTAAATTCGCCTATCTACTACCTCCACCAGTACGTCCTCTACCAAGCTCAGAAGCCCCCTTTTGGTGAGGCTTGCCAGGCTGCCACATTCCAGAGTTCCTGCAAGACTGGTGCCTCCATGCCAACCCTGTGAGGTCATCCCCAGGAGTGCAGAGGGTGATCTGACCCTTGCCTGGGAAGCACATACCCAACCTGCCCCTCAGGGATTTAAAGCTGTAAGAAAAGGAAAATAAATGGAAGAGAAACAAAAGAACAATGGAGAAAAATGCATAATCAAAATAAGACAAAAAGGCTTGGAAGAGACAAAACAGAAAATGCACAGTACAGCACACATCATCATTACATGCCATTTCATATATTTTTGAAATATTCCAGTAAAATCTTTATTGAAGTGAAACTTGTGTAAAGGAAGTGCTCATGCATACCGTGGGAGAAGCGATTTGGAATGTGCTTTTGTACTTGGGAAGAATGATGTAAGAAGCGCTTATGCATAGTTTTGATGAATTCAAATGACAAGCGCTTATGACTTCTTGAAGGGGCGTGTGTATCTCTCAAGTAATGTATATGAAATGCAGTCAATACAGTGCTAAATATATCCTTTGTAATTATTAGAAGTAATTGGTTAAAAACAGTAACTTTAGCTTGGACTTTAATTGCTTTTCTTGGATTTCTTTTATCTGCAACACTATAAAAATAGTTTCTTATTACCAATACAGAAAACAGTTGTAATAAAAGTACAGCTGTTGTACACATGCACATCTCTTTTTATTTTACAGTATTATAATGATTTTAAATCCTTTTGTATGCTTCTTGTACATATTACAAACCAGCAAGACAGAATTCTCTTGGACTTCAGCTATACTTACCATACCTCTCAACTGTGCATATTTCTACAGACTTTCCAGATTTTTGCCTCATAATTTTGGCCTGTTTCTCATAAAATTGTGTTTTTCTGGCAAATCACTAGAATATTATTGAGGGTTGAAATCAGAAAATATTGAAAGACATTTGACTTTCAGATTCTTAGCGCACAAAAATTCTTGATAATGCAAAACCTATTATTCTATATAGATATATAAATCTATATAACATTCTATATATATATATATATATATATATATATATATATATATATATATCATTCAAGCAGAAAATAAAGAATGAAAAGTGTGTGGAGTGTTGTTTTCAAAATACATGTAACAGTGTTCTGGTATAACTAACACACGTATAGAAATATGGCAATTCATGGAAGTTAGCATTTCCTTTTCTGACAAATGTGCCCAATTTGATAAGTAACTGAAGTAAAACAACAGTTCTAAGTCAGGTTTGTGCTGGTTATTCACTTGGCACAGCAACCCTCATTCCAACTTGCAGTCTAACTAGGGTGTGGTGTGTGAGACTTCAGCCAAATTGTATGTACAATTCAACATACCTTTAAGCAAACAATTGTGTTAAGTACTGTTTTAGTTATATTGTTATGGCCTACACAAAACTAGTTTAATGTGGTGCAACTACTGGGAGTCATATTTTGCAAAAGTGATACATTATAAAAGTGTAAATGTAATTTCAATTTCATTATGTATAAATCGAGTCTCACCTTCTTTTCCTTGTACATGATTTACAGACTTACATGTGCAGATCATTGTTTTAATGAGCTTGTGACATTTGTATATATTACTAAAATCTGTTAACACATTACTGATGTACGTCTCTGTTCGAAAGATTCATGTATGCTTACAAACATGCTCATAATTTCCTATGCATTTCATAATAGCATTATAAGTTATATTTCTAGTTACATATAACTTTCTTTGAAAATACCTATAGTTTTTTAAAATTAAAAATGTTGTTGTACTTACAACAGAACTCTGGTCTTCTCGCTGCAACCTGGTCTACCTATTCGGTCAACTGGTCAGCCATATGCTTCTGCAAATTTCTGTAATGGCGACAGCACTGTTGGCTGAAGTAGGTTATGCCTGTCATAGTTGTCAGATGTTCACCCAACTTCTGCCAGATATCTATTTTTTTTCAAAATACTGTGTCTTGTGCACACCTAGAGCTTAGCCTAATACAGATCATGCAGAAAGTAGAGCATGGTCATGGTCTTCTTAGTAAACCAGTTAGGAGAGCGTTTTTATGTCTTCACAGGAGTTGCCATTTTTAGAAGTGCAGAACAAGAATGAGGAAAAAATGGACAGGGATGTATTAATAATGGGGTTTGACATCACCTTCTCTAAACTTATTTTACTAGCATGGTCATTACAACAGCCATTGATATTACTGATAAGTGCAGTTTAACCAAAACTGCTTTGCCACACATTTTTTTGCTTAAGAGAAACCAGTTTTCTTTTCCTTCTATGGAAATATATGATTAATAATTTTTATTGATAATTTTAATTGATAATGCTTATTGGTAAAGGTTATTTCTTTGTACTCTAATACCACTATGTGTTATGTAGTACTGCAGATTTTCTGGGTCTATATCAAAAGATGGAAGAGACTTTTAATCGAGCACCTCTTCAGCGACACACAAAGAGCAAATGCACTAAAGCGCGAATGCTCAAAACAGAGATTTCTTTCCCTGGGAAAGAAATCTCTTGGCCGTCCCCATGTGTTTGCCCCTTTCCCCACTGTAGTGCAATCTCGGAGTTGGTATATTTAGTTAGGGGGGTGTGGGGGGCACAGCCGCCCACATTGAGGGGTGTGGGGGTGAGGCCCCCCCATGTTATGTTTGAAAGTGTGTGTGTGCGTGTGTGTGTGTTTTCGCTAGCAATTTCTTTCCCAGTGAAAGAAATCGCTGTTTTGAGCATTCGCACTTTAGTGCGTTTGCTTTTTATGTGTCGACGAAAAGGTGTTCAATGAAACGCCTCTTCGGTCTTTTGATATAGACACAAATTTTTTGAGGGGGGAGTAAATAAATGTCACCATGTATGTTACTTTTATGAATCTATGATTTGCTTAAGGTGTAACGTACAGTGTTGGATTGACAAGGATTACTCTTCAGATTGTTTACTTATTTATTTTACATTTGTTTACCGGGCTAGTCTAACTGGATATATTTCCATTTTCAGTAGAGGCCCGGGGAGAAAAGCTCCAAAATAGCATAAAGAATTTAAACAACAATACTATCACAAAGTAATAGACAGATTTAAAAAAATACCAAGATATAGTATTAAAGAGCAGAGATTAAATTAAATAAAAAAACTACATAACTGAATAAAAAAAAAAGTTACGTACTGGATAAAACAAGTCTTTTTACAGTATCACACATGGGGTAGTTTATAATACAGAAAGGAAATTATTTGTATAGAGGAATAATATAATTTTAGTAGTTACAGTTACTGCTTTGGGGAGATAAGCAATGTAGTTTTAGTTTTAGAACATGGGGAATAAAATAGTGGAGAAAGAAGATGTGGCATCAGAAGTTAGTCAAGGTTGCTACAGGGACATAACCAGTGTATTTTGAGGTGACTTTTAAGCTTTTGTTTAAATAGTGTAAGAGATGGAAGTAGGGTTAGTTCACTGGGTAGTAAGTTCCAGTTTTTTCCAGCAGTGTTGCAGAATAGGAAATCACCTGCCAAGTTGTTGGTCTTGTTTATGTTAGCTAGAAGTTTACTGGAGGAGCGTAGGGAATTAAGGCTTTTGTAGGTGGTGATGAGATTAGTGATTATGGGAGTGTTGTTAGGTTGGTAAAATATTTTGTGGGCAATAGTCAGCTGAGAAAATATCAGATTGTTTTGTAGTTCCAGCCAGCCTAGCTGCTGCAGATTTTGACAGTAGTGAGTTCTAAAGGGATTACCAGTTGCAAATCTGGCGATGCTATTGTAGGAGTTAGCTAGTTTGAGAAGGTTATTTTTTTTTAGGTTAGTGTATATGGGTGAGGCATAAAGAAGAGTTGAGATTAAATGAGAGTGGGCAGTTGTAGTTCTAGCAGTAGGAGTTAAGAAGTGTTTAATTTTATATAATGAGCCCATTTTTCTATTTACTGTTTTAATAATGTTGTTTATATGGTTATCAAAATTAAGGTTATTATCAATTGTAATTCCTAACAGTTTCGTAGTAGAGTCAGGAGATATAAGGGTGCCAATATTGGATTTGTCAGAGAAATCTAAAGGGGTGGACTTACTGGTAGGAGTAAAGAGTAGGAGCTTAGGTTTTTTGGCATTCAAAAATAGGCAACGTTTCAAGAACCATGCCTCAACTGTGTTGAATACCTTCTGAGTTAGATATTGTAGTTCTGATGGGGAGTTATTTGAACATGATTGTAGAATCGTTTGCATATTGTATGCAGGTGGCTTGAGGAACTGCTAAATAAAGGTCATTGATAAAAAGTGAGAAGAGAAGAGGTCCTAGAATGGAGCCCTGGGGGACTCCAAGGTTGACTGGCAGGTGGGATGATAGAGTATTCTCCAAGAGAACTGCCTGTTGCATATTGCTTAGGTAGGAATTGAACCATTGAACTGCCAGAGTGTCAAGAGAAAGGGATTCTAGAGTATTTATAAGAAGGGGGTGATTTACCATATCAAAAGCTTTTGAGAGATCAATAAAGAGTGCAGATGAGAGGTTGTTATTATTACGTTTTTTATTGATGGACTCAGTGAATGATAAAAGAGCAGTAGTGGTACTGTGAAATGGCATAAAACCATGTTGGCAGTTAGCTAGTATGTTGTTTTGAGTTAAATGGTATAGTAGCTGTTGGTGAATACATTTTTCCATAACTTTTGCTAAGGGTGATAAAAGAGCTATTGGTCTATAGTTAGAGTAGTCTTTTGAGTTACCCCCTTTGTGTAGGGGGACGATGTGGGAAATTTTCCAAATGTCTGGGATGGTTCCCTCATTAATGGTTCTGTTTATAAGGATGGCTACAGGATAGGCTACTGCTTTGGCTGCTTTTTGCAGGTATTCAGATGGTAACTGGTCAGCAGAGGGAGTACAAGGCTTAAGTTTTTGGATGATGTTATAGATTAGAGTAGTAGAAATGGGTTGTAAATGGAATATTGGGAAGGTACCAGATGAAGAGGTAGGGAGGATGAGTTGTCAGGGGCTAGTTGGCTGGCTAGAGATTGTATGGTCTCTGTAAAGAAGGTATTGAAGACATTGGCAGTTTTATGGGGGTTATTGTGTTCAGCACCTAGAGGGGTTGGTGTACTAGAGTGCCCTGGGTGAAGAAATCTATTAATATTTGATAGAACTTCTGTGGGTTGTTTTGATGGGACTGCTGTAATTTACAATAGTAGTTGTTTTTTTATCTGTCAGTATTGCTTTTTTGTAATATTTCTCAATTGTCTAAAAGTTAGTTGCTCGGAAGTTGTTTTGGTGGCTCTCCATTTAGCCCAGGATTTGTTTTTTTGTCGAGTTTCATTGGATAGCCAGGGGGGCAGGTTTGGGCTTCATTCTAATTGACCATTTAGGAGCATGAATATCAAGGATAGCTAGGAATTTGGAGTTGAAATATTTAACAGCCTCTTCGAGTGGGAGAATTTTTAGAGGTTTCCAGTTGCAAGCATTAAGTTAATTTTGGAATAGTACAGGGTTAAAGTGTTTGTTTGTCCTTATGATCCTATATATGGGAGGGTTAGAAATATCTTTCCTTTGTCTAATAATATAAGTCAAAGTGTAATCACTTACATCATCAGGCAGGGTTCCTACTTTATAAGATTGTTGTTGTTTATTGATAAGAATCCAGTCTAAGGTGCTCTCTTTATGGTTTGGTTTGTTAATTCTGGTTGTAGTGATGATTGTTTGACTAAAGCCATGAAGATTAATATGGGAGGAAGGAATTTCAGTATCGACACATTTCCAGTCGGTATTGAAATCACCTAGTATTATTGTTTCTTGTGGGAAGGTAGAAGATACCCAGTTTAGAATATCCTCTATTAAATTGATATTATTGCCAGGAGGTAGGTAAATGCAGATGATGTATAAGGATTTGCTAGGGTTGAGTTGAAATCTGGAGATAAGGACTTCTGCCTTACTATCCTGGGGTGGGTTAAAAGGTGAAGAGGAGATCTGGAGGCCATCTTTAAATAGAATTGCTACTCCACTTCCTTTACGTTTTGTATGGTTTGGTACAGATTGATACAAGCTTGACATTCAGATGACTCCATTTTGTTTTTATTTAACTACATCCAGATTTTGGCTTGTCTAGGCCATTCATGTGCTCCCAAGAAAAGCTTCAGATAGCTGCAAAGTGCTGTGGAGTTATCTGCAGCACATCCACTTCACTCTGAAAAGTATTCATGCTACTTTCGGCATGCATTCATAATCATCAAAATACCAAAATTCACCAATATACCTTGGGACACATTTTGCCTGTTCCATACACAGTACATACCTCTCTAGCAGGTCCTATTCATATCACAGGCAAGATTTAAGCCTTTATAATGGGTAATTCTGGTATTGATTGTCTTGTGGATATGCAGGAGGCCCATTAGAGCAGGGTATGACAATGACCTGTATGCCAGGCATAGATTTCCCTTCAAAAGCCTGTAGGAGACAGAATACAGGCAAAGGGCATTCAGGTGGTCTGCACAGGAGATATTACTTGCACCCTGTATTCTTTTAGTGAGGAACCTCTGTGGATGTTCAAATTTTTGGATATGCCTGGTTAGGTACATACCAAAGGGGGCATTGTACTCAATGATAGGTGCGATGAATGCCGAATACAGTGGAACAATGACTTCCTTGGACTTAGATGCCATACCTTTGTTTCTAAGTTGCACAATATAGAATGATTTCCTCACTACTGTAGACATGTGATGATCAAAGGCTAGATCACTGGCTATGTGTATCCCTAAGTCCCTGGCCACTGGGTCAACTCTAAGAGGTGTGTTGTCAATATGAATGTTACCAGGGATGGATGACTTCCCAAAGGATACTATTATACAATTTTTGGCATTTCGTTTTAGTCCATGGCTCTGACACCAGTTGTTTGCATGTGTCATCCCCTCCTGGAGAACATTTGTGTCAGTGTGAGATTCAATGACAGTTCCTAATTTGCAATCATCTGCAAATTTAGTCAGCCAGAGACCACTGACATTGACCTTGACGTCTGAGAAGTAAATGCCAAAAAGGAGCTGTCCAAGGACTAATTTCTGAGGGACACCACTTGTGACTGGCCTCTTTGTAGAGGTGGACTCCCCAATTCTAACTTCCTGAGGCAGACTGGAGGAAGTAGCAGGTAGTGTCCAAGTTTAATGGTGGTTCTCTTAACCCACAAATGTTAACTCTGAGGGAGAAACAGACAAATGTAGGTTTTATAAAACAGAATTGGAAATAGTCACACATCTTGTTGCTGGTTGTGATATACTAATGGCAGAAGGACTGCATACTGAAAGGCATGGTAATGTGGCAAGACTGTTGCACTGGGGATTGTGCAAACATTATGGTACTGAAGTGGCTGAAAAACACTGGAAACATGAGCCACAAAGCATCATAGAAAATGATGAAGTCTACATCACATGGGATCATACCTCTCAACTGTACAGATTTCCACAGAATGTCCAGACGTTTAACTCATATTTCTCATCCATATTTTCATATAATTGTGGTTTTCTGGCAAATTAGTGACAAATCATTGATGACTGATGTTATGAAATAATGACGGACAATTGAGTTTCAGACTTCATACCCTTCAGAAAATTCATGCTAATGCCAAACCTGTTATTCAATCAACTTTCTAAGTTTGTAAGAGCAATATATAAAAAGTTTCCTTATTTTGGGGCTTTGTCCCAGTTTTATTGATGGTTTAGTCCAGATTTCTTGCTCTAAGAGGTTGAGAGGTATACATGGGATCACCTATTACCAACAGTTCAAAAGATAGATGTGAGAAAACCAGGTATGTCCATGAAAAGAAGACAAAAGTAGCATTGATCATTGAAATCTATACACCCAGTGACTACAGTGTCTTTCATACAGCGAGACATAAAGTCATTAAATATCAAGATTTGCAGACAGAAATGAGAGCAATGTGGAAGAAAAGATACACAGACAGTCCCAATAGTAGTAGGAGCAAGGAGTCTTATAAATAGAATCTATAATCATAGTTAGTTATGTTACCAATACATGTAATGCTGTATGAATTACAGGAGTCATTACAGGCCACAGTGCAGGTGCTGCAAAAAGCACTTCTGGCTGACATCAAGATTGAAACAATACTAATTTTATGAACTTTAATCTTACTTTGACTTAGGAATGGGGTCCATTCCCATCATGGTATTAGACATCCAAAAAATTGGAGGAATTAAAAAAGACAGAAAGTGACAGTGCAATGCAAAGTCAAGCACAGGTTGACATGCCATTTACAGCTGTACAGAAGGAATATACCTGCACATCTATACTAGTATCTCCAAACCCAGAGGAACACTTTGAGGATGATGGCAGGCATTTAGAGGCAACAGTGTCCACAGTGACACCTTTACAAAGAGGAGTTGTGGCGAACTTTCTTGCAGATGCCCTATGAAACATGCAAAGCATTGGCTGCCCAACAGAAATGTGCTGTGACATTATTAGGGCTCAGAGCACTGCCACAGATACTCAACTGGAAATGGTCAGAGTCCTCCAGGGTACGCATGATGATTTCTAGCACTATTGTGAAATGGGAGAGAGCAGCGATAATGCCATGCTGTCACTGATGTGTAGTATGGTGGCACACCAAGCATGAGCTGCTGCATCCATTCACACACTAGTCAGGGCATACTAGAGTCATGCTGACATCATTCTTGCAAGTGGCAGAAGACAGGGTACTGTCCTGACATGTGGGGAGAGATCACATGATACTACCATTGCTTGGCAGGACAGTAATGTCAGTAGTCAAAGTGAAAAAATGCAACAGATTTCACACAGGCCATGGCAATGTTCATCTTCACCTAGGAGAACTTCATATTTGAGGTCAAGATTATGGTCACACAGCAATATCAGATCAGTATCAGCAGGATCACCTGCATCAAGTAGGTCATTATATCAGACCGACTCACATTACAGTTCTTATGATAGCCCCTCCTCCAAATCAGTTGCACCATCACTTAGCCTATTAATAGGAGATGTCTAGGACTCTTTAGATATTGAACTACTGTGAATCATCTCAAAGGCACAGTTGTCTTTTTAACTGGAATGTGGAATTGCAGACCTGGGGATCAAGTTTGCAAATGTTTGCATTTCATCCCTGTAAAACTACTATGCACATCATTAATGAAAGTTAGACAAAAAGCAATGTTACATGGATTACCATTCCTACAGGTGACAGGTACCTAAAATATCAAAAAAGCAATGAACACAAATTTTCAGGAAAATATATCATAAGCAAATGACACTTTAAAATGTGTATCCTGCCATGTAAGCTAACACTGCTGACTTTATATCATATGACAGCATAAAATTAATATCATGTGCTGTGCAACAGAATAACATAAGAAAAAATGGTATATATAAAGAGAGCATTATAAGTCATTTTCCTTACATTTGCAATGTGTAAACTTAGGAAGTATTTTACTATTGACAATATTCTTTACTTTTGTATAATTAAGTAAGCATTAAAACAGAATTTAGTTAGGAAAGCAGACAAAACTGTGAATTATTTTCTAATGTATGCTTTTTAACATTACTGAACAGGACTTAGTGAGCACTCAGACTCGGCAATAACATGAGTATTATTTTATATTATATTATTTTAGGATGAGAGAATGTCAGATGGACAGTGACAGCAGACCATGCACCATACAGATAGCCCACAAATATCACTGCATGCATCAATTATACTGCTGCCCAACCACGTGCCGCTCATAAGCTTGCCGCATTTAGTCCCTTACTAATGCTGCTGGCTGGTCATCTTTAGTCATAATGGGACTAGAACTGAGAGGTACAGTGACACTATGGGTCACATCACCATCAGACTGGTGAGTGTTCATGTTATACAAAATGCAATATGCAATTAACATCCTGCATGCAGTAGCTGGGCCATACTGAAGGTCACCCCCCACACTCATCCAGGCAGCTGAAATGACTCTTCTGGAGGCCAAGTACCTTCTTGATAACAATATAAGTCTGGGATAGGGATGTGTTATATATCTCCGATGCAGCTCCACTTGGATTTCTCACTGGTGTTGTGAGCCATGACTCCAGTGGGTATCTACCATCACCTGAAAAAAAAGGGAGAAAAAAAAATAGTTCTCAGCAATACATTTTAATATGAATAGTTATTTAAATATAATATAAAAAAAAATAATTTACACCCTACCAACAAGATAACCACTGGACATTCTATCATGCAGGAGGAGGAAGTAGATTGAACTACTGTTCCAGATATAGGAATCATGTGCACTGCCATGATACTGGGCAGAGATATTGGTGTTACACCCCCATGCATCACACATTACCTGACAATTAATGGAATGGTAGCCCTTCCTATTGCAGTAGCACACTGTGGACTAGAAAGAGCCCTAACTGCAACATGGGTGCAATCTATCACACCAAGTACCTTAGAGAAATGTACTGCCCCAGAAAATGCACTCATAGTCCTGGCTCAGTCCTGAGGTGACACCAGGAAAAAGATGGACTGATCTACAAGTGCCAAGAGTACATTCACGGACCACTGTAGTATCCCTGTGGCAGAAGTCTGTGAGATACCCAATGTGTCTCCAGTCTATCTCTGGGAGGTACCTGGTGAGGGCTATATTTTCCTTAGTGACTACAGGGATAGGAAGTTCACACATTTCTCCTGCACCCCTGTGTGGGCAAAAATACTCCCTAAGACCCTTATAATGTCCCTGTCCACTCTAAACCTATTAAGGATTTAATTATTATCAAAGTTATAATAAGTAACCCTTTGCTTACATTTTTGCTTGCTTGGCCATCAAACACTGTTGTGTGCAAGTGTTTTTGGGCCAGCCAAGAGAAGCAACTGAAAGTTAGAAATGCCAAAACTCATAGTAAATTATATCATTTTTGCCTGTTGCTACTCTGTTAGATTTGGCAAGTCTCTTTATATAGCACATATGCGATGAACATGGAATTGCAGCTCAATTGCGCTCATCCACGAACATGGGTTGCCTCAGTGCATTTCTGTAACGGACTATGAATATTTGCCATTACTTTTCTGAGCTTTAAAAGTCCTAGGCTGGGGAAGAAAAAAGTCTTATGTTTCTTTCTTTCAAGCCAAAGGAATTAACTATTTCTAAACTGTGGGAGAAGCTGTGAAACTGCATGTTTATTTACAATAAGGAGAACAGATCATTGCTTTATAAAGAGAGCTGCAAAAAACACTACTGTGTAATTATTTGTGACTTCCTCACCTTGTCCACTCAACCTCTCATTTGCTGTTAAGTCCAGAGGCTCTTGTCTTCTATGAACCTTATGTAAATTTAACTTCAAAATCCCCTTCCATATTTATCTCATTTGGTTTATTAGTGATCTCCAGAAAATTATATTCTGATGCCATTCTCTTAACTGGTTACATTTGATTTACCTTTAGTTTTATATCTTGCAACCAACTGACTGTACAACAAATTTCCAACATACTCCTAAAATCTTTGATAACTTCAATTGCCTAGCACTGTCTCACAAAACAGCAGCAAACAGATAACACAGAACATACACAATTGGCAGGATTCACGAAGGCTTGCACGGAGTCTAAGAGTAGTGTAAGACTCCATGCAGCCTTCGCGATCCAGGAACAGCCCTAAAGTCCGTGTAAGAGACCAGCTAAAACGTCTCTTACACGGAGTGGGCGTGGATATGCTAATCACCTCACTTGCAGCCCAAAGGCATGCAAATGAGGTAGATTAGCGATCCACGAAGCCCAAAGCAGCCCGTGTAAGAGCCGTTTTAGCTGCAGAAATGTACTCAATTGACAACTGAGTACGTTTCTGCAAAACCACAATGGAGCCATGTCAGCTCCAAATAAAGGGTGCATATGTGTCAGGCAGCATGCCAATGGCCAAATATGTGGCCATTGGCAAGGTACCCCGATGCAAATATGAAAAATAAATACAATAAAAACAACATGGCCACCGTTTAGTGGTTGCTAAGGGGGGAAGCTGAGTCTAAGACATGTAACTAAGCATTAGTAGGCAATCTGATGTAAATGAGTGTTAGGATACTGAATTCCACTGTCACATAGCAAATGAGCACATTCTGAGTAGTGTAAGAGATACATAAGGGGGAGGAATAGAGTAGGAGATAGGTGACATCACAGGGGGAATGGTAGAAAGAAATGCAGTTCATTGGAGGTTAGTGTTACATGACAGATAAACAAAAAATGTTCGAACCAAACCAAGAATAAATCCTGTAGCAGCCAAAAGGAAAGCAGGAAACGCCAGCAAAGGTTCTACTGTTTAATAACTCCAAATAGCAAACACAACAGAATAAAAAGGCACAAATTAACGCTCTTAACAAATAAATTGCGTTTTCGTCTTTAGCAACAATGACTTCATCAGATAATAATTAGAACAATCAATTAAGCCTTTATATACTGATACTTTTCAAATATTGCCCTATCAGTCAGAGTGCATCAAGGAACAGCCAATCATGATGTTAACTTTCATAAAAACGTGTTCATTAAAATATTTATACAACAAAACAATATAATCTTTCACATTTATTAAAATAGATGTATTTAAAAACTCCTTAATTGTCTAGTACTAAGTACTTTTCTCATACACATAAATAATTTAAATATTAAAAATACCTTAAAAATATATATGTTTGGAATTGATAATGTACTAGGTTAAATGCATTTCTTTACTTGTCTTTGACAAACAGCACCATCTATTGGGCTTCATAAATATTGCAATAGGAAAAAATATTTTTTAAATATCTGCAGCTTTTAATTTGAGTACTGGGGTTATAGAGATGGTGTCATTTAATCCAGGTTTTTTTGTGGCATTAAGATAAATTTGCCACCACAATTCTCTATAACCTACCCTCTCTTCCCATAAACCCCCTCTCAAGTCCCTTTTCACCTGTTCAATAACAAAGAAGTTAAATGTAGCCTCCTTACATTCTTTTGTATGCCTGTATAAGGCATTGGTGTCTTTAGCCTTCGAAATTTCATAATTATGCTCGTATATTCTCCTCCTCAAGACTCGTTCAGTCTTTCCTATATAGAAAGAACTACATTTTTTGCAAATTCCTATATAAATAACACCCCTTGTCTCACAGTTATAATAACCATTAATTTTTATAATTTTGTTTCTACTAGGGACACATATTTCACTAGCATTTACCATGTATTCACATTGGTTACAGTGACCACACTTATAACTACCTCTCCTTTCTTGTCCATCTATCCCATAGCTTACTTTATTTTCTTTAGTATGGGATTCTAAGATATCTTTTATGGTCTTGGAATTTCTGTATACAATTTTAGGTGTTAAATTATTTATACTTGTTAAATTAGACAGGTCCGAAAATTTAGTCCATTCATTTCGGAAGACTTCGCTGAATCTAATGTTGGACGTATTGTATTCCATAGTTAAAGCTTGTTCATATTTGGATTCAATACCTATATTGACTGTATTGTCATTTATAACTCTATTGTCAATTTTTTGTCCCTTTATTGGTTGAAATTTAGTTGTTCTTCCTAATTCTACCTCAGTCCTCAATTTTGTCACAAAATCACTTGGATAGCCCCTTTCGTCAAACATCTTACTAAGTATATTACATTCTGTCAAAAAGTCTTCACTAGCGCTGGTCATTCTACTACCCCTCACAAACTGTCCTTTGACAATATTTTTCTTGCAATGTGAGGGGTGTGCGCTAGTGAAGTGGAGAAAGGAGTTACAAAAAGTTTCCTTCCTATAGATTTTAGTTTCAAAATCACCCTCTGTCTTGTATACTTCCACATCCAAATATTGTAACTTCTCCTTTGAGAGGGTGTATGTAAATTTCAGAAAATTGGTAGAATTATTTATATAATTGAAAAATTCCTGAAACCTTTCTATTCCTGCTATCCAAAAAAGAACTATGTCGTCCAAAAAACGACGATACAATGTCCAACATTCCTTATACTTAGAATTTATTACGAAGTCTTCCTCCCATTTAGTTAAAACTATATTGGCATAAGTGGGCGCACAAGCTGCGCCCATTGCTATGCCCTGGACCTGTTGATAATGTTCACCATAAAATGTAAAATAATTGTATCTCAGGACCATATCCACCAATCCGGTAGTTATGCTTTTTTCAGCTTGTGTCAATTTAGTGTCCCTGTAAACCATTTCCTCAAACATGGTTAGACCTTCGTTGTGCGGTATACAAGTAAAAAGATCCACCACATCCACTGTAATGAATAACAAATTTTCATTGTATAAATCTGGACCAATACACCTTAATAGGTCCCAGGAATCTTTTAATGTGTATAAATTCTCTACACTGATATGTTTTACCTTTTTGTCCACATATTTTGCTAGTGGAAGTGTTTTAGACCCTGCCGCTGAGACAATAGGTCTCAGGGGTGGGTCTTCCATATTTTTGTGGACCTTAGGTATTCCGAATATTATTGGTGTTCTTGGTTTTTCCACATATAAGAACTCGAAGGTCTTTCTATCTAGTAATCCCTCGTATAGCATATTTTTTAATAAGTTGTCAATCTTATAATATGCCAAATTCATTTCATTAAGTGAGACAGGAGTGTATTTGTCCGTATCTTTTAGTATAGAATTCATTTTGCCTTCATATGTAATATTATCCATGAAGACAATTCCACCCCCCTTATCCGGTTTCATTATTCTCAAGTCCCTATTATTCTTTAGTTCGTATAATATTTCTTTTTCTTGTTTAGAAAGGTTAAATTCAGTAACCCTTTCCTCATATAGTTGTCTGATTTCCTTTTCCAACATATGTTCAAAATTTCTGACTTGTGGATGTAAAGGGGGGTTGAATAAACTTCTACGTACCAATCCTGAGTCTTGAGGAGGTTTATTTAATCTAATACTAGAATTTGTAGAAGAAAATACAATATCAAAATTAATTTTTCTAAGAAATAATTTTAAATCAATGATGGTTCTCACCATCTCACCTTTCACAGAGGGAATAAACTTAAACCCCTTGCTCAACAAGTGAAAATGTGATTTTGTAGGAATAACGTTACTAAAATTGTAAATGGTAAAGCTGTCTAATATATGTCTGATACCATCAACCTGTATAGTATTGTTATTGTGAACCAAGTCAGGGATGGGGTGTATTCGACCTAATACCTCCCCCTCCCCCTTCCCCCCCCCCTTTTTTGAAAATTTTGATTTTCATTCTGATTCATGTAGGAATTAAAAGAATCTCTTCTCAATGGTGGAAATTCATTATCATATTCTGAATAGATTCTTCCATTTGTATCATCCTTGTTGTACCTACTGGGAGGGTCCACCTGGTATCTAGAATAATCATTTTTCTTGAAGGGTGGTTTAGGATAACTGATATTATTCTCGTACTCATTCATGTCTCTCTTTAATTTACTTATTTTTCTTTCAATAATATCACTGCATTTCCAATCTATGTCTTCCTTTACTTTATAGTACTTTTCTCTTTCTTCTGTAATTTGAAACATTAAATCTTCCTTAATACATACATCCAAAGTCTCTATCTCCTTTTTCAACTCTTCCTGCACTCTATTGTTTTCTTTAATAATCAATTTTAAAATTTCTAAACCACACTGATTAAATACATTCAATAATTCATGATGAAACACAGAACCTCCTACTACATTATTGGGGTACTTATATACCCGTAGTCCCTTTGGAACCACTTTCCTATTGATACATTCTGCTAAATATTCATTCTCTATAGTTAGCGTTTTAAATTTTAACATTAATTTATATAATTTATCCAGTTTGTTAAAATAACTTGTGCCATCAGCAAAAAACTGCTTATGTATGTTGTCAAACTGTATATGAAATGGCTTTTTTAACCAGTCATTTGTATCTTTTTTCTTCCACGAAGTGTGGAAAGAAGTGTTAACAGTACCTTTGCCTCTATTTGAAGTACTGGGGTTGTCCGGACTGTTGCCAGCTCCTGCCGACAAAACAGTCGATGTATTTACTGTGTCCATTGGCGCCAATAATGTAGGCGTTTTGGCCGGATTGAATGTTTCACCGTTCGGTGCTTCTATATCCCACTCGCAATGTGTAGGACTGCTTTTACGTCGTTTTCTTTTGGATTTAGCCCCTGTTAACCGTTCGGTTCCTTCTACCATACTGGTACTCTCTTCACCTTGCTTCCGGCATAGCGCATGACACAGCGGCGTAAGGAGGTCAATCAACTCAGTGAGTTGACCTACCAATCTTCGCGATTCCCCCATTTCATCCTTCGGTGTACCGCCTTCCATCTGGGATGCACTGCACAACACAGATAAACAAAAAATGTTCGAACCAAACCAAGAATAATCCTGTAGCAGCCAAAAGGAAAGCAGGAAACGCCAGCAAAGGTTCTACTGTTTAATAACTCCAAAAAGCAAACACAACAGAATAAAAAGGCACAAATTAACGCTCTTAACAAATAAATTGCGTTTTCGTCTTTAACAACAATGACTTCATCAGATAATAATTAGAACAATCAATTAAGCCTTTATATACTGATACTTTTCAAATATTGCCCTATCAGTCAGAGTGCATCAAGGAACAGCCAATCATGATGTTAACTTTCATAAAAACATATTCATTAAAATATTTATACAACAAAACAATATAATCTTTCCCATTTATTAAAATAGATATATTAAAAACTCCTTAATGTCTAGTACTAAGTACTTTTTCTCATACACATAAATAATTTAAATATTAAAAATACCTTAAAAATATATATGTTTGGAATTGATAATGTACTAGGTTAAATGCATTTCTTTACTTGTCTTTGACAAACAGCACCATCTATTGGGCTTCATAAATATTGCAATAGGAAAAAATATTTTTTAAATATCTGCAGCTTTTAATTTGAGTACTGGGGTTATAGAGATGGTGTCATTTAATCCAGGTTATTTTGTGTATACATGGTAAATGCTAGTGAAATATGTGTCCCTAGTAGAAACAAAATTATAAAAATTAATGGTTATTATAACTGTGAGACAAGGGGTGTTATTTATATAGGAATTTGCAAAAAATGTAGTTCTTTCTATATAGGAAAGACTGAACGAGTCTTGAGGAGGAGAATATACGAGCATAATTATGAAATTTCGAAGGCTAAAGACACCAATGCCTTATACAGGCATACAAAAGAATGTAAGGAGGCTACATTTAACTTCTTTGTTATTGAACAGGTGAAAAGGGACTTGAGAGGGGGTTTATGGGAAGAGAGGGTAGGTTATAGAGAATTGTGGTGGAAAATTTATCTTAATGGCACAAAAAAACCTGGATTAAATGACACCATCTCTATAACCTCAGTACTCAAATTAAAAGCTGCAGATATTTAAAAAATATTTTTTCCTATTGCAATATTTATGAAGCCCAATAGATGGTGCTGTTTGTCAAAGACAAGTAAAGAAATGCATTTAACCTAGTACATTATCAATTCCAAACATATATATTTTTAAGGTATTTTTAATATTTAAATTATTTATGTGTATGAGAAAAGTACTTAGTACTAGACAATTAAGGAGTTTTTAAATACATCTATTTTAATAAATGTGAAAGATTATATTGTTTTGTTGTATAAATATTTTAATGAACACGTTTTTATGAAAGTTAACATCATGATTGGCTGTTCCTTGATGCACTCTGACTGATAGGGCAATATTTGAAAAGTATCAGTATATAAAGGCTTAATTGATTGTTCTAATTATTATCTGATGAAGTCATTGTTGCTAAAGACGAAAACGCAATTTATTTGTTAAGAGCGTTAATTTGTGCCTTTTTATTCTGTTGTGTTTGCTATTTGGAGTTATTAAACAGTAGAACCTTTGCTGGCGTTTCCTGCTTTCCTTTTGGCTGCTACAGTTACATGACAGATGTCAGACACATATCACGGAAAGAGGAGTGCCACAAGATAAGCATGGGAAAGTCAAGAAATGGAAGGTGTACACTGTTGCTTACACCAAAGTTTCTTGCTGGGCGTGCATGCGCACGTGTGCGCACCATGAAGCGCGAGTAGGGCAGTGTGCACGCGTGTAAGGCAGACTGAGCATGTTGGAGCCTGTTGGCAGACTTGTAAGACTGTTTGTGCTGGAGTGCACGCGTTTTAACCCAAAAAAGCAGATTCTGAACCGTGTAAGCATGTTTGCGCGCGTGTAAGCCACTGTGAGCATGTTTCTGCTGGTATGCACGTTGCTCCCCCGTGAGGAAACTGAAAGGAAAAAGGAAGCAACAGAATTTGTAGGAAGCCAGCAGGGAATACTGCTGGAGCTAGCAGGTGAAAACAATTAGAAGCAGGCAATTACACAGGCAGAATAGTAGCTCAGCCAAGCACTTAAAACTCTGCAAACAGCAGTGCAGGATGTTTCTCTCAAGAGACACTGCAAGACAGGAGTAAGCTATTAGAAGTGAAAACTGAAAAAGCTGAACTCAGAGCAGAAATGCTAGGGGCTGCCATAGCTGTCATAAGGAGACATAGGCTACTTGCTGAGGGTGGTGACAATGCAGATGGTGCCAGACAACCCACAGTGAGGAGACGGAGAAGAGTGTACAGGCCCAGGGTCACCTACCACGGGTTACATGAGCTGGAGATAGTAGAGCGCTATAGAGTGGACAGAGACCTCCTGCAGCAAATTGTTGAGCTGTGCAGGCCACGCCTCACACACAGAACCAACAGAGGGGAACCCATCCCAGTGGAAGCCAAGGTATGTGTTGGCATAAGAATACTAGCAACAAGTACCTTCCAGAGACCAACTGGTGATATGATGGGGATATCACAGGCATCAGCCTCCAGGGTAATGCACCAGTTCCTGGATGCCATGTCAGCACATGTCGGTGATCATGTATATTTCCCCAATGCCCGTGAGGTATTGGCCAGCAATATGCGTCTCTTCCAGCAAATAGCGGAATACCCTGAGGTAGTGGGTGCAATAGACTGCACGCACATACGCATCAAAGCACCAGCCGGTGAGCGAGGTAGGGCCTACATTAACCACAAGGGCTTCCCCTCCATCAACTGCAAGGTCGTGTGTGATGCCCAGGGCATAATAATGAATGTGTGTGCTGGCTGCCCTGGGAGCTACCATGATTCCCATATCTGGCATTTGACGCAGCTGTACCAGACATTTGCCAGTGGGGACATCCCACATGGACACCTAGTGGAGGATGCAGGTTATGCACTGGAGCCGTGGCTGATGACACCCATCAGAAACGCACACACACCTGAACAGGAACGCCATAATGAGGCACACGCACAAACACGTAATGTAATAGAGCGTGTGTTTGGGCTGCTCAAGTCACGGTTCCGGTGTCTGGACACATCTGGTGGAGCGTTGCAGTACTCACCAACTACATGTACCAAATTGTCATGGTATGTGCTATGCTACATAATATGATCTTGCGAAAACAGCTGCAGAAGGACCAGCATAAGGCCGGGCCAAACAGCCCCCCACCATTGCCAAGGCCATCACAGGCAGAGCGTGACTCGGAGGAGGAACAACCTGAGCCTGCCCCAGTAGGCAGAAGGAGGCATGCCCAGTATGCCCTGGCCTTGGCAAAGAGGCAATGCATAGCACATACACTGGCTCAGTAGGAACCCTGGGAATGATACCCCTCTCTGACTCACTCATATAATAACATGGATGCCTAAAATGACATAACCTGCTCTCAAACATGTACAGGGAGTGTAATATGTGCATCCAACAGAGGCAGCCCTGCAGCACCACCTGAAGCATGAATGCCATGTGTTAAGCAATGTAACACCATGTAGTATATGCACACTTGAGGACCCTGACTAACATCCTACCCTCACCAAGCATGATGCCACAATATGACGATGAGATGATCAATTGCAATAATTGGCTGAAGTATTGCAGTTAGTGCACCTATCAGTCCAGGCCTTATGGATACTGGCAAAGGCTGTTGTTACCCACAGCATGCCCTGAATAGGTAAGGCTCAAAACACAAACCCACCTCCATAGGTATCACAAGGGATAAGAACCTAGATGTAATGCTACCCAATGCCAGAAGTCTAAACAGCAAGATGCATGCAGTCTAAACTCACCCAGTATGGAGAATGTTGATATCTGTCCTGTAACAGAAAACTGGGTCAAGGCTCACAACAGCACCCTAACACTACCAGGTTACACCACATACTGTGCTGTACAGCCTCAAAACATGGAACAAGCTACAAAAGGAGGGTGACTAGCAATAATTGTCAAGGATAACCACACCCCCATGTTGGTACCACAACAAGAAGCAGCATGGACTAGCCATGGTCAAGTAACAGTGGCTAAAACTGCCTCCCAGTTTATAGCCTGCTACAGACTACCATCCTAACACCAGGAACTGCACCTGGCCTATGTTGGAATACATGAATATATCAAGCCCTCCAAACCACATTATACTGGGTGACTGAAAATACCCAGACATAGACTGGGAGCATTATACTAGCTCCAACACTGTAGGACAAAAGTTCCTAGAATCCATAAACCAAAATACCCAGGAACAACGTACCACTCCCACAAGAGGGGTAAGCATACTGAATGTGATAATCAGCAACATGGGTACTGGATGGCAAGATGAGAAGTGTATCCCTCACTGGTAAGACCAGACCATAGAGTAATCACACTGGATATACACATCCTGACCACAGTCCTTGGCCAGAAAACCACAGTGAAAAACATGTGTAAAGCAAAAATTGCACTCCTCCAAACTGATGTGGAATCCATTAAAGGCCCTGTGCAGGTGCAAAATATGGGCCACACCTCAGAACCTGTTATACAGGCATTCCATGAACACTGCCAGGAATGCTTGGATTATGCAATCCCAAATAAAAACAAGACACAATGCCATACACGCAGGCATCTGGCATGCTAGACTCCAGCCATTACCAAACCATGCAAGAGAATGAGGAAGCTACTACATGATAGAGCAAACATAAAAAGGGAAGTGATCACTGATCAGTAGTATGGCAATAAAATATGTCCACACATACAATCCACTAAGGCCAGCTACAACAAGTTGAATCTGTGAATCCTGAGGCAATGTTACACCTGCCCCAAGTACACAGACAACCCTCAACTCCCCAAGAAATACAAATATATGTGAGAGATGCAACCATTTATCCAAACCGGAGGCTGAGCTCCCTCAACTCAGTACTGTCAAAACTAGTCAGGAGGAGAAGGTAACCACACACACCACAAACCCAGTCCCACATAGACCTATCACAACTGCAAACCAAAGACATAAACACAGAAAAACATTCCCGGAGGCCCTAATTACAAACACACCACACCAACAGAGGCCTCCAAAGCAGACACCCAAGCAACCACAACCTCCAAACATAGCACATGCAACACATAGTACACAAAGCTGGTGTGCCAAACAGTCACAGGCCAGAAGGAGAAACAACATGCCTGATACAGTTGTAATAGGTGACTCCATAGTCAGACACACTGCTGTCCCGCTCACCAGACTGAACAAGGGAAAGGGTACAGTAAGCTGCCTGTAGGCTGCTACAATACACCACATAACACAAGTACACAGGTCACCCCAAAGCAAGTAGAAATATGATGCAGTCATTGTCCATGCTGGTGTGAATGACCTGAGATGTACCTCCCTGGACTACATGAAAAGAGACATAGATGAGCTCTCCGATTATGTAGTCCAGGCCGGTATGACACTGACTGTTTGCAGCATCCTACCCTCACCAACAATGATGCCACAGTACAAACACAGAATGATCAGCTTTAACAAGTTGCACAATTACTGGTGTCATTCCAAGGGGATCCAATGTCTGTCTGCCTGGGATGTCATGCTTGACAAGCCACGCTGCTGTTCCAGGGATGGCTTGCACCTGTTACCCCTGGGCGTCTGGATATTGGATAAGGCTTTTGCCACCTCCATAGAGCCTTTCGTAGGCAAGGCTGAAAAGACTAACCCACCACCCTAGAAAACATAAGTGGAAAGAAACATAAGGGTAATGCTGACCAATGCCAGACGTGTAAATCGCAATATGCATGCTCCCGAGGCCCTCCCCAGTATGGAGAACATTGATGTCCATGCAGTGATAGAAACCTGCTGCAAGCCTCCTGACAGCACACCAGCACTACCAGGTTATACCTCATATCATGCGTTATGGCCCCAAAACCTGGGCCAAAACATTAAAGGAGGGGGAGTATTCATATTTAGCACAGACACCCATACGTCCAGGTAACCGACAATGCACGAAGCATCGGAGACCACCCATGTGCAACTAACCGTAGGCAAAACTGCTGTACAGTCTGTAGCATGCTGCAGACCACACTCTCACACACAGGAACCCCACCCAGCCATCCTGAAGACACTGGACAGTATGAATGTCCCACCAAATACCAAACAAGGTACTCACAAATTACCACATAGGTGGTAAACCATTATGTATGGAAGGAGTAATCAGGGGCCTAGGGACACAAGTGGACAGTAACCTGTTATGTGACACTCACATTGCCAATGTGGCTAGGAATACTGTCTATATTGGACACCGTATCATGAAAGGATTCACATCTATGTCAACAGAGGTCATTGTGCCCCTATACTGTTCTCTTATCAGACCCATAATCTAGTACAATGCCTCATTTGGGATGTACCTTACCTGACACCTACAGCAGTTAGAAAGACCTCAAAGGTACCTCACCAAGAGGATAAAGGGTCTCAAATATATGTCATATGCTGCCTGGCTGTAGACACCCCAGCTGAATGCATTCACATACTGCCTACACAGAGGCATTGTATGCCTGTTGTACAAGGACATGTCCAACACAGGCGTAATGGACATGCTCCACCCCAGAAAACCCAAAGCCATCGGAGCTGTGAGAGTGAGAGATGTCAACCTCAACACATAATGAAATAGGATGCGCTGGAGGGACAGATACATAACCCAGAGGCTCCCTACACCCTGGAACAGAATCCCACTCCATGTTAGGCAGAGCCCCTCACTGACACTCTTCAACAGGAGACTTGCCAAGTGGATGGATGATCGTAGATGTACACTGGGGGTCTTCACTGTGTCACGTCCAGACAGAGGCACAGTAAAGTAAATCATAAATGGCCATAATATTCACATAGCAAGGGGTGGCAAAAGCCACACACACTCTGGCTAGGCTTATAAATGCCCTAGGGTGGATAGCCTAGTATGAACCTATGAATCAATGAAGATACAAATTGTACAGGACACTAAGGATAAACACAAGGCTTTCTCAACTGATGGTAGGAACCTTGATGGGAATTCACGGATATGCTCTGAATCACTCAAATATTACAAACAACATACCAAACACACACACATATTGCCAACATACAACCTGACAGGTGCAGTGCAACCCCCCCCCCCAGAATGCAAAATATCTATCCCAGAAGACTGCTGGCCCCCTGACATTGCAGATGCTGAGGTAACAGCCAGCATCTACAAAGCAAAACACACAGCAGCAATGGTATGAGATGGTGTCCTGGGCTGAGTCCAACATGGACTCCAAGAAGAATGGAATGCCAAATCACACTACTGCTCAATGTCAGCCTTACCACAGGATCTGTACCCAAAGAACAGTGTACAACAACAGTGGTCCTTCTCAACAAAGGTGTTGCCTGAATGGATACTGCAAACTACCACCCCAGAATCCTGACAAGCTTGGTCTGCACAGCTATGGAAAGGATCAGCATATACCGCAGACATAAAGATATTGGGGACCTACTGACACCGGACCCTACCCAGTGTGGCTTTCTTAAGTGCAGATCCTGCCCCTTAAACATGTTTGACTCAATTGAAACAGTCATTAAGGTCATTGATGAGGGCAATGTGGTCCACACAGCGTAGCTGGACCTTGCAAAGGCTTCCAAACAATACCCCACGTGTTCATTATAGATAGGTTCACCAGCTGAAATATAAACCCCTATGTCAGTAGAGGGGTTGCAAACCAGACCAAGGACAGAACTGACATGGTCAGACATGCTGCAGCCATGTCAGACTACAAACCAGATATAACTGGCATCCCACAAGGCTTGGTCCTGGGACCTCCCTCATTTGATATATATGTCCCATAGGTACAGGCCAACATGGAAGGACTGTGTCTGAACATGTTTGCAGAGGACTACAAACTGGCCACCATATCTGACCCTCCAGCTGACACAAGCATCCCACAAAAGGGCCACATAGAAACAGACAACTGGTGCCATAGCCATGTCAGCAAGCTAATTGCAGAAAAGTGTATAGTCAACCCCTGTGGATATACAGTAAGTGCCCACCAATTACCACATAAGTGTTAACCCATTAAGTACTTAACATGTAATGAGAGACCTGGGGACACAAGATGATAGATATCCTGCATTGGACAAACATGTGGCTGTAGTGGTTACAGAAACATACCATATACCCAACTATCATGAAGGTTGGCAGATCTAGATAAGGTCATTGTGGCTCTGCAGTCATCCTTCATCAGCGTTACAACTGACTACAATAGCCCCTGTGGGATGTACCTCAGCAGACACCTCCATCAACTGTAAAGTCCCCAAAAGTACCTCACCAGGAGTATCAAAGAGCTTGAACAGATGTCATGTGTTGCCTGATTAAACAAACTGCAGCTCCACACACTGCCATACTGCCCACCCAGAGGCAAGCTGTGCCTGATGTATAAAGCCATGTCCAAGCTGGAATCAATGAACATGCTGCACCTTGTACAATCTGAATGGCAGTGAGCTATGCACATGAGAGACCTGAACCCCAGCAGTGACATACATAGGGCAAGCTGTACTGAATGATCCATAACACAGAAGCCACCCCCACTCATGAGTAAACTCCCAGTACAGGTTAGCCAGAGAGTCACTCATTGACTCTCCTCATGAGGAATCTTGATGAGTGGATGGGAGATGGTAGGTTTACCCTGGGTATCACTGTTATGTCATGGGTAGACGGAGGCACAGTATACTAACCATGACATATGTCATGGCAAACTCCACTTACAATGTGTGTCAAAGGACAAACACACTCTCAAACTAGCATTAGAAATGGCCTAGGGCACATCGCTAGTGTTTGCCAATGTACACCTATGTTGTGGAATACACTACCAATGTTGGACAAGCCTGGTTTAAGTAGTTCATATCTGAACATAATGCAACATGGTCAGATGTGCACAACTGGCCCCTAACCAGGCTGTTGTGCTCACTGTGAAAATGTAAAGCAGTGATAGGACTAAAGGCCAGGATACTGTCCACCACAGTGAAAGTACTGAACCAGTACACTATACGGTACTACAGTGTTAGGTCAGTATGAAAGGATGTTGACAACTGTATGCAAAGTATCCCATGCAAACCCTGCAGGCAGAGTATAATCCCTGTTGTGTTCAGACAGAAAGCAGTTGGACAGTAACTACACAACATGACACACAACACACAACCATAAACGTGAGATATTGTTGAAGTTCACACTCATCCACAAATGTGGTGGGCTGCAGAGTTCAACATATGGAAAGCTCACACTGGGCATGCTCGCACACTTTGATAAATGAGACACATGTCAGACAACATGCCATGGGAAGCCTGAACTGGGCATGCTCACACACTTAGGCCAAATCTCAGTTTAGCAGTTGGCCACACATATCTGGTATTTGTACGTGTTATTCCAGGAACCAACCACATTACAGCAATCTGCCCAGTGCACACAGTTAAATGACTACAGAGACATACGTGATATAGTGGATCCCTCCCATATTCAAACATCTTCCACAGATACACAAGTTGTTCATAGAAACAGGGAATGCTATGGCAATAAAGACCTGCAAACAGTCTATCAGCAACAAATATTGTGCATCTGACAATTAAACATATGGGTGTAGAGGTCAACACTAGGCTGTTTGCCCTAGGGAATGACAGCTTAGCCAGAGTGTGCTTGGCATCTGCCTCCCCAGTACAGTAGGCTACTGTGCCACTGTAAAGTAGGTCACATAAGGCACCGTGTGAGGCTAGTGTGCTGTGCCTCTGTCAAGCAGGGACACAGTGGAGATCCCAGGGGTTGAATTTGCTAAGCCACATCCATGTTGTTGGTGTGTGCTGGAAGAGGGTTGCTGAGGACCTCTAACAGTAAGTGTGCGTCAATAACAGACTGAGGGGAGCCTTATCTGCATTGTCTGGACAATTTCACTGTCCACGCTTTGTCGTGATGATTATGAGGCATTGAAGTGTCGTGCCAGTACTGTTCAGAGATGTCCTCTCTCTGTGGGCTACTGCTCTGCAATGTATTAGCTCACTCTGTCTGTTGGACAGCTCATATATGGCTGGTGTACACCTGACAGGTGTCCTGTTGTGGAGCAGTCATGGGTATATTTGGGATAGCATGATCAATGCAAACCTTCCACATGCTCATAGAATGCAATTGTCAAGGATTATGCAGAGTGGCCTGTATACTCCCCCAGCATGGGTCCTTTGAAGTCTTCCATCCCAGTCTTTACAAGTGTAAAGTCTGCTTTTGATAAATACACTTTGTTTGAAGTGACAACCTTGCCTGGGGATGGGGATGGGATATGGATGTCCAGGGAAAGGTGGGTATGGTCAGGGGGGGGTGGAAGTAGGGTGTGTGCAATTACATGTGTGAGAGAACTGACCCTTTTGCCAACCAGTACAACACACCAGCTGCTGCATATTCCAATCTCTACACAGAGATGATGTCAGCACCCTACAAGTATAGCGGAAGAGGCCAAATCTCCCAGTAATGCAAATAGCACGCTTTGCTACTGCGTCTCTCACTACTGTCATAGCACAGTTATTTATGGCTTTGAATTCCACACATGCCACGTGTGTTTTTGTCACACAGAATGCCCATGTGTGTGGGTTGTTGTTCACAATAATGCATGACATTGATTAAACCAGTAATGGCAATGGACACAGATGATGTATGTGTGTGCCAAATACACATATGTACCTGTGACTTCCAATAGTTCCCATGTCTGACACCTGCCACATGTGAATACATGGAATTTGCACTGGATAACATTATGACTGTGGTCTTCTGTGCTGGTGCTGCATGTGGTATGTGTATATACAGTGTGAGATGTATATGGTATCATCCTAGCAGCGAGGGATACACATCTGGTCTGGGGCATATAGTCTACATGTTGTTGATGAACAGGTGCTGCATGTTTTCACCTGTTGTGGGAGTGGTAACAAGTTGTTCCATAGCAATGCAGTGACTACATGCTAGGAACCTTTCAGCTAGGGTGTTGCAGCTACAGTAATTCATCAGCATTCAGTAATACGTCAGCATTCCTGGTGAGGGTATGATGCCAACCAAGGTCAGGGTCATACCAGCCTGTGCCACATGCTCAGAGAGCCCTTCCATGTTTCCTATCATGTAGTCCAGGGAGGTACATCACAGGTCAGCCATAGTTTCATGGACAATGACTGAGTCATATGTGTCCATGCCTCTGACTGACCTGTATGCTTGTGTTATGTGGTGGACCATAGTGCCCCACGGGCATATCACTGTGACCTTCACCTTGTCCAGCCTGGTGAGCGGGACCTCACTGTACCGGACAATAAAGGTACCTAACACAACTGTAGCAGGTGTGTTGTCTATCCGTACAGGCTGTGACTGTTTGGCACACAGGATTTGTGTGCTATGTGTTGCATGTGCTGTGTTCTGGCTTAATGTATGCCTGTGTGCCAGCTGCAGAGGTGTCTGCTGCTCAGGCAGGATGCTATTCTGAGGCTCCACGAATGGCCCAGTGTGTTCACGTGTTTGGATTGCTGTCAGTGTAGGTCTACATCAGACTGGTATTGTAGTCACTTTAGTATTTCATGCCACCTGACAGGTTATGCCAGTACTGGGTTCAGAGTGCTTAGTCCCCAGTTTGGCTATGTGGTTGCATCTCATACATGTGTTGTACATCCATGTGTAGGGGAGAGGGTTGACTGTGTACATGTGGCAGCTGTGACATTGACACATGACCCACATATTCCACAACTGTACCATAGAGGTGACTGACAAGTGACCTTTGCACATGCTACCATAGTATTGTGATTGCCATGGTGATTAACAGCACATATGGCCAATGGGGAACAAGGTACATAGGTTCATAGGTTCATACTAGGCTTTCTGCCCTAGGGCATGTATAAGCCTAGCCAGAATGTGTTTGGCTTTCACCACCCATTTTAAATTTATTTTGCTATGCCCTTTTCCGAGGTTAGTATACTGTGCCTCTGTCTAACAGTGACACAGAAGTGATACCCGGGGTAAACCTATGATCTCCCATCCACTCATCAAGATTCCTCTTGAAGAGAGTCAATGAGGGACTCTGCCTAACCTGGACAGGGATTGTATTCCAGAGTGAAGGGAGCCTCTGGGTTATGAATCTGTCCCTCCAGCATGTCCTATTTATTTCAGTGCTGAGGTTCAAGTCTCTCTAGTGCGTAGCTCGATGGGATTTGGATATTCTGAGGTGCAGAATGTCCATTAATTCCAGGTTGGACATGGCTTTATACATCAGGCACAGATCGCCTCTGAACAGGCGGTATGCCACTAAGTAGAGCTAGAGTTTCTTTAACCAGGCAGCATATGGCATCTGTTTGAGCCCTTTGATCCTCTTGGTGAGGTACTTTTGGGGTCTTTCCAGTTGCTGCAGGTGTCTGGTAAGGTACATCCCAACAGGGGCATTGTACTCAATTATGGGCCTGCTGAGGGATGAGTAAAGAGGCACAATGACTTCCCCTGATCTAGATGTGAATCCCTTCATGATGAGGTGGGCTATATAAAATGTTTTTTAACCACTTTGGCCATGTGGTTGTCAAATGAGAGATTGCTATCAACTTGGGTCCCCAGGTCCCTAATTACTTCTTCTGTACTTAATGGATTGCCACCTATGTGGTAATTTGTGGGCACTTTGTTTTTGCCAAAGGGGATGACTATACACTGTTCGGCATTTAGCTTGAGGCCATGGCTCTGGCACCAGTTGTCTGTTTCTATGAGGCCCTTTTGGAGGATGCTTGTGTCGGCTGGAGAGTCGATTATGGCGGCCAGTTTGCAGTCATCTGCGAACTTGGTCAGCCACAGTCCTTCCATGTTGGCCTGTACCTCTGAGAAATATATACCGAACAAGAGAGGTCCCAGGACTGAGCCTTGCGGGACACCACTTGTAACTGGTTTGGAGTCTGACATGGATCCAGCAATTCTAACCATGTGGGTTCTGTCCTTGAGCCAGTTTTCAATCCATCTAGTGACATAGGGGTTGATATTTAAGCTGGTGAGCTTCTCTATAATGCCTGAGTGGGGTATTGTATCGAAGGCTTTTGCGATGTCCAGGTAGGCTGTGTGGACCACCTTCCCCTCGTCAATGGCCTTGGTGACTGTTTCAAAGAAATCAATCAGGTTTAAGAGGCAGGATCTGCCCTTAACAAAGTCGAACTGGGTAGGATCCAGTGTCTGTAGGTCCCCAATATCTTTATTTATGAGGTCCATGATGATCCTTTCCATAGCTTTGCAGACCAAGCTAGTCTGGCCTATGAGGCGATAGTTTCCAGGATCCGTTGAGGCACCACCTTTATGGAGAGGGACCACTGTTGCTGTACGCCACTCTTTGGGCACATATCCTGTAGTAAGGCTGAGATTGAACAGTAGTTTTATGTTTGGGTTTGGCTATTCTTGGAGTTCATGTAGGACACAGCCCGGGACACTGTCTGGTCCCATTGATGCTGTGTTTTTTGCTTTGGAGAGGGTGGCTCTTACCTGAGCATCTGAGATGTCAGGGGGGCAGCACTCTGCTGGGATACATATTTGCCCTTTTGGTGTGGAGGGGGGGGGAGTTTGCGCTGAACCTGTCAGCTAGGATGTTGGCAATGTCTGTGGGTTCGGTGTTTCTTTTGTCATTTTGGACTAATTCTGAGCATATCTGGGAATTACCACCCAGGTTCCTAACATAACTAAAGAAACTTGTGATTATCCTTAGTGTCCTGTGCAATTTCCTCTTGAAGCTGGCCTTAGACAATTTTATTAGTGCCCGTAGTCTTTGGCTAATATTGATCAGTGATGCCTTCCCTTTTTGGGATTTTGCTCTATCATTTAGTAGCTTCCTCCTTCTATTGTATAGTTTGTTTATGGCTGGGGTCCACCAGACAGGACGTCTGCCTTTAGAGGATTGGGTCTTGGTATTATTTGGGATCGCATGATCCATGCATTCCTGAAGGAGTCCATAGAATGCGTTTATAGAGGATTCTGTGGTCTGGGCCATATTTTCCACAGGCCCGGGGGCTTTGAAGGATTCCACCTCGGTTTTGAGGAGTGTGAATTTGCTTTAGAGAAGGTTTTCACTGTGGTTTTCTGGGCAGGGGGTGGGGTCGGGATGTGAATATCCAGTGAGATTAGTTTATGGTCTGATCTTACCAGTGAGGGATACACTTCTGGTCTGGAGCATAGAGTCCCCATGTTGGTGATGATCAGGTCCAGTATGTTTTCCCCCCTTGTGGGAGTGGTAACAAGTTGTTCAATAGCATTTGAGTATATAAATTCTAGGAACCTTTGGGCTAGGGTGTTGGAGCTAGAGTAATGCTTCCAGTCTATGTTTGGGTAGTTGAAGTCGCCCAATATAATGGTGTTTGGAGAGACCTTCATATTTTCCAGTGTTCTCAGGAAGGCCGAGTGGGGTTCCTGGGTTTGGGAGGGTGGTCTGTAGCAGGCTATAACCTGGAAGGCAGTTTTACCCACTGTTAGTTGCACATGGATAGTCTCTGATGCTTCGTGCTTTGCCACCAACCTGGTGGTGTGGGTATCTTTGACGAATATTGATACCCCCCCTCCTTTTGTGGTTCAGTCCAAAAAGCATGGTATGAGGTATAACCTGGTAGTGCTGGGGTGCTCTCAGTAGCCCTGAACCAGGTATCTGTTACTGCACAGATATCGATGTTCTCCATGCTAAGGAGAGTTTCGAGTGCGTGCATCTTAAGGTTTAGACTTCTGGCGTTGAGTACCATTACAGTTATTCTTATCCCTTGTGATACCTATGGAGGTGGGTTTGTCCTTTGAGCCTTGCCTAAAAAAGCCACTATGGGGGTAGCAAGAGCCTTTGCCAATATCCGAAAGCCCAGGGGTGACAGGTGCAAGCCGTCCCTAATGAAACAGGTGGTTCAACAGAAGGTGAGTATGTGAGGGTGTAGTGCCTGTGATTAGTTAGCACTGGCATATATGACTGCTCACGTGGACAAATGCCAGGTAAGTCATATGGAATGTGTCACAGGCAATGTACATGTGAACAGGACAAACAGTGACGTTCTGTCAAGTGAGACATGGACATACATATAGTAAGCTATGCAGATGTCACTAGGAGTCCACAGAAGCTCTGTAACTCTGCATTGCAGGTGGGGTCAGTGTTCCAGGGTAACTGCAAGCAAACATGCATGCAAACAAAGCTACAGTAAGCAGGGCTGCATGTAGTCCATTGTACAACAAACAAGCTGTACCACTTCCAGTAGGTAACAGTGCAAATATGCAGGCACTATACACATGTACATGGAAATACACAGGTCAGATGTCTAGGGTCCAGTCTCAGCGTACACAAGTGTACAGACCATGTACCGTCAAGATGTACAATAACTGGATGGAAACCCAGGTGCTCATACCTGCAGTAATACACATGTCAAATAACAGACACTGAGCCTTCACTTAGTGGTTCCATACTTAGTAGGATGTATGCTACCTGGCCTGCCACCACAGTATCCCTGACATGTATGGGAACTCTCCCTCCTGTGACAGTTAGTTTTGTGTGTTGGGGCTGTCTAGCATAGTATGAGATGTGAGCTTGCAGTGCTAGGGTGCTCCTGTGTGTCCTGTACCAGTCGAGTAGTACTGCACACATATCAACATCCTCACACATCCACATTGCAGAGTCCAGTGTGGGCAACATGCCACTTGCACTTTACATGTCCATCATTGCGTATCAATACTTTCATTACCTTATCCACTGTGCTACCTATGTATGTAGCCTTCTGTTGACATCCTTACCACCAGTATGCCAACATGTGCAGATGATACACTATGGTACTTACCATGGGTGTAGACAACAGTACATGACAATCATACCCTTACTGCATCAGGCATGCTGGGATATACCCACAATTATATCAGCACACAGTACTGTTAACAACATGATACTATTACTACACGTCTATGTAGTCACCCTGTGCATCAGCAACATGTTAACCTGTACCTGCACTGATGTTACAGATTGCAGGAGGTGGCACAGTTTCATCATATGCACAGGGTGTGAACTTGGTATGCCTGAGTCAGCCACCGATACCACCAATTGACATGTATGTGTATGTGTGTTGGTGAGGGACAGCAGTACAAGGTGGGGCAATGTTGATGCAGTGTGTGCGTGTATGCGGTAGCCCTAGGTGTTGTCAATTCACATGTGTGTATGGATGCACACAGTTCCACCTCATGGCTGCCATATACTGGTGTTTGTGGACAGCCACAGACTGTACCTGCCAGGTCATACAGATCAGTGTCTCTGGCCATGGACATGGTACCTGTGCCTTGCAGGGGTGCTACGGACCGTATCCGGTACCAACCCAGACTGGGTACTGTCATCAGAAACAGGTGTTCATTGACTGGACACAGATCCCTGTCTGGCCTGGCCAGAGCCACGTGCACGTGGTCTCCTGGAGCGGTCTGATGACAGCACAGACCCAGCATTGCTGGGGCTGCTGCTGGCACTATGGGGGTGGCTGCGACCCTGTTGTCATCCACGATGACAGCCAGCTGCTGCTGTTGCTAGCATATGCCCACGTCGACGCCTCAACCGTCCACCATCGCCCTGGCTCATGGACATGTAGTTGTGGAACCGGTCTAATATGTCCCCACAACATCTGTCTATGACATTGGTGAAATTACGGATGGCAGCCGCAATGTCACGCATACTGTCAGTCATGGCTGTGCGACATGCTGTTAGCTCCCTCAGATCCTGTCTGGTGTACCGTTCCATACGTGATTGTGCCTGCATGACAGCCCGAAACATAGCTGAGGTTGTAAGACCTCTGTGGGCACGTCTGACAGGGGCAGTACGCCCACGGATGCTCCCACGAGAACCCCTGGACATCTGTCTGTGTGATACCATCTCAAGGCCATGCCCATGGCTGCTGTGTGGGGATGCATGTGCCACAGATACCACATTACCCTGGTCAATGCCCACTGTATCCTGTCCATCACCTAGGGACATTGGTGACAAAGGGTGTATTGGCAGGATAACTGTGCGCATTGATGGGGTTGACAGCTGTGTACTGTCAATCGGCTGACCAATGACGGACCCTGGCATACCTTCCTGTGCCATTACACAGATGTCATCATTATCAGTACCCATGGCACCTGATTCAGGTTCCCTGTTGCATGACACCAGAGCAGCACCAGAACATGTGGGAGGGAAACAGAAAACACAGTTTACAATGTCTACACAATATTACCAGTGATGCACACATCCACACATGCACAGGTCCACACATGCACACATGCACACATGCACAGGTGCACAGGTGCACGCATGCACACATGCACACATGCACATGTGCACACGTGCACACATGCACATATGCACACATGCACACATGCACACGTGCACACATGCACACGTGCACACATGCACGCATGCACTCAGTTGCACACATGCACACATGCACACAGTTGCACACAGTTGCACACTACTCAGTATGCGAGATATCTATACACAGACAAAGACACACCTGCATGCATACACAGAGCACTACTCAGTGAGCCTAATATTACTATTACTATCAAGACTATTAAAGGTATTGTTAATACACACTCACCAGCATGGATAGGCTGCATTGCTGTTACACCGGAGGGACCTGCAGAAGTGAGGAAACTAATGTCAGTGGGCACAACTGTGCCATTGTTACTGAGTATGATACAGGTCAGTAGTACAACAGTCGCCTTTCACAGGTCAGCTGCTGATATTGAGAATATCACACTTGCACATTAAATACTATGATGACAGCTACAAACCACGGACACACCTCACACATGCATTAACTACCAGTGTACACAACAGCCAACTATACATATGGCATATTACCTGCACGCTCGTAGTCTTGCTGCTGCGTGGCTCCAGCCTCCATCATAATGCATGTCTGCTGCTGTTGTTGTTGTTGGCGGGCTGGAGCCACAACACTTATGAGTAGTCCCTCCAGTCTGGTGAGTGGGGGATGTGTAGCCACCCCACCACCTGTGGCAATCTGTTGCCTGTGGATATCTGACGCACGCTGATGGACATTTCTGATTATATCACTGCAGTGATATCGTACCTGCTCATATGTCCTATTATGCGTGCCTATGTCATTTACCCGACAGACCAGGTCTTGCCACAGTGCAGCCCTCTCCTGCTGATTCTGGCTGGTGCGGGAAAAGAGTATTGCATAATCCCGCACCAGGCTCTGGTGTATCTCCTCATCCTCAGCTGCTGAGTAAGCTGGATTGCGCTGGTGAGTCATGGTTCTGTAAAAGGAAATAACATGATATCAGCAAAATATGTCAGCAGAATTTGGCACACATACTACACATGCTACTCGACTGTTGTGATACAACATATCTCACATATATAGCATCTGTCTGTCTATTGGTGGATACACATGTAAATGGCCAGGTATCAGTGCTCAGCCAACAAGTGTGCAACAGTACCTGGCACACTCCATACGACATACTACCAAACCCCAGCAGTCAGAACACTGATTCAGGTCCAAAGCACCTCCTCACTCTGGGGGTTTGTATCGAGGTACTATATGGGGTACAACATCAACTACTGTGAGCTGACCACAAACTAATTGCCCTGGATATACATATCCCACCTCCACCACCAGCACACATGACTATAGTGAATAACATTTCAAATGCAAACTTTACACTTTGTAACAGTGACATGGTATCCTTTCAACCCACTGGGCCAGTGGAAGACACAACCCACAATGCTGACCCCTTCACAAATTATTTCTACGGACATCTCCGAGAATGCATGGATCATGCAATCCCATATAAGACCAAGACACTCTCCACAAAGGGACAGCATCCTGTCTGGTGGACCCCAGCCATAGACAGATTGTATAACAAAAGATGGAAGCTACTGCAAGACAGAGCATAATTCCATAAAGGGAAGGCATGTCTGATCAGCACTAGTAAGAAGCTATTTTCTCACATACAAACATCCATGGGCAACTTTGAGAGGGAAATCAACAGGGACACTACAGATAACCACAAGGCCTTCTTCAGTTATGTTAGCAACCTGGTCAGAAACCCTCCACTATGCTCATAGTTAGTACACAACAACAAATAATTCCCTGAACCCACAGATATTGGCAACATTGTGGCAGACAGGTTCAGTGCAGGTTTCCCTCCCTCTCCCCAAAATAAGACATAGTTATCCCAGCTGACTGTAACCTCCTGTCATCACAGATGTCCAGGTGAGAGCCGCCTCCGAAAGCAGGATGCACAACATGTATGGGACCTGATGGTATCCCGGTTGCATGCTACATGAACTCCAAGAGGAGCTAAACACACATATAGAAGTGCTATGTAACACTAGCCTGACTACAGGATATGTACCTGTATACTGGCGCACAGCAGCAGTGGTTCCACTACACGAAGGAGGCACCTCTACATACCAATACAATACAACACAATACAATACATTACAATACAATACAATACAATATGCTATTGCCCCTGGGACTACAGCAGCATACTGTTCTGCTACCCTGACCATTGTGACACATGTGATGTGATGGTACCTGCTGCTGCCAAACAGTTACACAGGGTGACTCATATGGCATATTACCTATCTGACTAACGTTCAGCAGGGGTATGTGTGACATGTACTCATGGGGTGTCTTGCTTCTTAACGCTGTGTGGTTTATTGCAGGGTATGTCTTATCTGTGGGTAGGAACCTGTACCTCCACCATGTGGATGACACACAGCAGTCATTTAGGTTGTGGATGGTGTGAGGTGTTACTATGGTTGTTGGACATCTGTCATGGGTGTGACTTAAGTATGTAAATCCAGGAGTTGTAACCTCTATGTGGGTAGTATGTGTGTACTCTGTGGTGTTGTCAGTCACTGTGCATTGGTAATGTGTTTGGGTGCATTGTCACATGTGTATATATATATATATATATATATATATATATATATATGTGTGTATATATATGTTTGTATACATATACACATATATATATTGTATATATATTGATGTACATGTATTGCTATAGATATGGAGAGAGGGGGGGGGTGTGACCGAGAGGGGGTGAGAGTGACAGAGGGGGTGGGACAGGGGGAGTGTGAGATTGTCATATACAGTCATACCTGTAGATAGTCAGATCTGTCTGTCTATGTATATGTATCTACATATATCTATATCTGTATGCGTGTATTACATATATATGTTTGTACATATTCTATCTATCTACATCTGTCTATGTATTCCTACATCTCTCTCTATGTATGTATACATATATGCATATTATATATATATATATATATATATATATATATATATATATATATATATATATAAATATATATATACATACATACATATATTGACATACATACGTATCCATATGATAGATAGGTATATCAACATGTTTGTTTACAAAACTGTATACACACACTAACATACTGCTAAACATACATAACTGTAAAACCTACTTTGTACATTGCACTACAACCTACATTCAACCTACATTGATATGTGCACATAGATGCTCTCACATACATATGTATGTACAGTCTTCATTGATAGTTGCTGTATGTCTGCTGCCCTCTGCACATCTTCATATACATATGGATACAGACCAATGACACATATGGAGGGTTCACAGTATGTAGACTTTTATAGTATTATTTTACATTACCTGTGTTTGTCACAGCTGCTTGTGTTGCTGTCTGGTTTTGTGTCCTGCTGCTCCACTTGCCAGTTGTCAGCTTTCAAGTGGTTGTTGCTGACCGGTTTTGTTTGTGTATGTTTAATTTTTTTTTCTCTGTCTCTCTCTCTCTCTGTCTCTCCCTACCTCCACAGGGTGCAATGAAAGTATTGCATGTGTGGACTGGGAGTACAGCATGCTTTTGTATGTATCTGCATATGTCCATGTGATGGCCTCTGCACCAATTGTTAGCCAGCATTTGCTAATTGCATGCAGCCAGTTGTGTACTGATTGCAGTTCTCACTGTGATTTCAGGACAGTGCTATAAAAAGGTATGTGAGATAGGCGTAGCCCTTTCAGATTTTAAGGGCAGGGACCATGCTGGTATGCTGTGGACACTGTTCTGTGAGTGTAAAGGTTAGTATCTCTCTCATATTTCCGGCTGTGTTGTAGATTAACATTTCTCCATTCATTTCTCCAGTTTCCTGTACTAAGTGTGTATGTACACTGACACCTAAGACTACTACTACTGTTAATGTGGGTGTGGGTGCTTCCTGTGGGACATGTGGTGTAACTGGTGTATAGCAGTGGCTCTTGCACTTTGTTGCTATGGCTTCAATATTTGCCCTTTACATTCACTACTTGTATGCCTGCTAGGTGTCTTGACTGTAGTGTGTTGCTGTGGCTTTCCTATTTTCCATGTACATTCACACCTTGGAATGCTTGCTATATCTGCTAGGGTGTTACTGCATGCAGTGTGGTTTGGCCATGGTGTGGGCCTTGACATCTATTAGGGTATTTGAGTATGCTGCTGAGCAGGCCCCAGAGACTCTCAGGTGCATCTTTTATCTGCCTCATGGAATGGTACATATCAGTGGGGTACACCCATTAAATTGTCTGGTGTTCTGCAGTTGTGACTGTGGGATAGCATGAGCATATGTATTGCTACACTGTTTCTGCCGTGCAAGTGGTGCATACTTTCAGGACTTCATAGTTACCATTGCATGTGTTGTAACACCTTTCTGCCTACTGTTTGTACATTTCACATGGAGTCTGTGGGGCATCCCTGTAACTCAGTCACTGTTGCTATGTCTAGGCTCTTAACTATTCAAATATGGCAGTTCAGACCTCTCAAGTGTACAGATATTTGCAGGTTGTCCACATTTCTGCCTCATATTTTGGTCAATATCTCATGAACAGCTCTTTCTGGCAAATCACTCTGGGCTCAAGTCAGACTATAGTGACAAACATTTAAGTTTCAGACTTCATACCCTTCCAAACATCCAACAAAATGCAGAACCTGTTACTCTCTGAACTGTCTAAGTTTGTTGTAACATTATTTGGAATGTGTCCCTGTTTTTGGTCCTTTGCTCCACATATTTTATTACTTGGTCCGGATGTGTTCCTGTAAGAGGTTGTGGGGTATGGGCAGTGATTATCCTGCTGTGAGTATGTGTGTTGCTTGCAAGGTGCTACAGTGACATTATTGCCTACTAGCTACCAACTAGCATGGCTGTTTCTGTTCGCACACTACTATTATAGAAATCCACTAGATTTGACAGTAAATATACATGACATGCTTTGTGTACTACACATCCTATATTCCCTTTACATTCATTCCTACTATTACATGATATATTTATTGTAGCACAATGTTCTTATGTAACAGTCATGGCTTAGTGGTAAGTCATGCAGACTACTGTTTCCAAGGTCCTGGGTTCAGGACTGACAGTGGGATTTTATTTTGCTTTTGAACAGACTACAGGACCTGTCATTCAGAGTGACTAAGGCACTTTTAAGCAGTTGTAACCGGGTTAGCGCTGGTTTGCGCAGAGCTCTCGCATGCGCACTGGTGTTCAGCTCCGCACACACCCGCTTACAACCGCTTAAAAGTGCTTACTCTTGCACACACCCTCGCTATTTTCTTTGAAAGAAATGAAAATGGGGAGACAGGAAAGTGGTGAAAAAGGGGTCACAAAGAGGGTAAGACAGTAGGGAAACAAGCTTGGGTTTTGCAAGTGGGATGTAGGTAAGGCCCATAGCTGCTCATTTCTTCATCAGCAACAGCTGTGCATTTGTTTGTAATTTGGTGTGACATTTGAAACCTTCCACCCCTGAGAGAGGTGTAAGGACAACAATAATACTTGTTGTACAGCCACTTGTAATTGACAGTTTCCATGTCCAGCAGACATGTGTGCGAAATGGGCAGCTATGTATGGGGCATAATTTTTTTGTGGGTACAGAGTGCCCTTTTTTTTTTTTTTTTTTTTTCGGGTGAGAGTGGTACGTCATGTAAAGGAAGTCGGTATAGCTGGGGAGGTAGGTTGGGTAGGTCAACAGACAAGACAAACAAGATGCATACAGGGGCAGTGTATGACAGTTGTGGGGGGGTTACACAATTGACGGCGATGGATGTTTGGATATCTAGAGCCCATGAGCCCACAGATGGCAACAGTGGAACTGATATCCCCACCCATGGGCAGTTGCCACTGTGCCTTCACTGCCCAGGACGGGGCTGTGCTGGGGGCTGTGTAGGCCAGGCAGCAGGCATGCCCGTTAGTTGTGCCACCTGTGCCTCAAGCTGGCGTAGGGGCCCAAGAACAGCTTCCTGGATCTCCCTACGCACCACAGTTCGGACGCTATGGAGGGTGAGTGGTGGTTCTCCTTCGGCCACACTTGCAGAGGGGGGGACGAGCCCCATCCCCTGCAGGACTTCCACCCGTAGGTGGCACAGGGCCACCGGAGGAGGGTCCGGACTGGGCACTACTGCCAGGTGCACTCGCCAGCTGAGGTGGGAGAGGTGGGTCCGCTGGAACCCGCCTTCCCTGTCGTCCTATGTTTTGCATTATGTCATGACAGTTTGGGTTAGTAACATACAATACCATTCACAATTAGTTGTAACAGCATGCATTAGTATTCCCATTAACCAAACACCCAGATATTCAAAACATTGAACAGCAAGCATAACACATGCATAATTTGAACAGCAATACACAGTCCAACAACATGCAGGGTTGATTGATGGCAACAGGCCATCAGGTTTGGATGTATGAACAGGGCAGATGCATCAACGTACATGCAAATATGTATGAACCAACAGGACAAATGTCCAGGGGTGTTAATTGTGATTGCACATACCAATTTCACGTGGAATGGATTATATGTGGTTATAGGGTAGGGTGAGGAAAATATAATTAACACCTTCAAATACCAATACATATGCTGTACATTTCTAATAGCTGCAGATATATACACACTACAGTTCTACCTACAGTTTTCTATGCGATAACTACTTCAAGTTGGTAATAGGAAAGTTACTGCTACATCAATATACATTTTCATTTTTATTCATACACGTTCATATCTGGCTCTGTTCAGCTACATCATCCTGCTACATTTGCTTTATATAGCTATAGACAACTGTGGATGTTTGGTATTTCAGACAACCATACTATCTGCATATTGCAGACCGAGAGCAACATATCCAGATTTTGGGATACACATTCCAGCTGCAGGAACATTTTGAACACATTTCGCAGTTTGGTTCTGCTTGTCACATTCATTTCATTCTGTACTGACTGCAGTATACTTTATTCAGGAGTTATTACTACTTAATTGGTGGATTCATAACTCTTTCTCACACTCTCTCACTTGTTTTATTTTTACAATTCAGGGTGGTACTTACTTCTAGGCTTTATTGACATGTTTTACCTGTAGTTATTACAATCCTTTCCAACAGTCTCACTTCTGTCATGTTTCAGTATTTCAACAGGGATATATTTCACACGTGTTTTACTCAGCTTCTGCAGCTGTACTTTTCAGCCTGCTGCAGGTTGTGTACTATTATATTACAGGTGGGACATCTTTATTTCAGACTTTATTTCAGACATTTTCATTTTTCTGTTTGGATTACAGACTGCAACACACTTTTGTAATCAAGCAATACTTGCAAACCCTCTTACACTGTTACTTGCCCATTTTATTACTTAGTGACTACACTGCACTCTTTTGCTAACTGTCATACTTTTATATTTATTTACAGTTACAGGGAGAGGATTACTGACCTGCCTGGTGGCACAACCGCACCAGCCTATCGCCATAGGCTCTGCGGTTCACAGAACGGACACCTGCAGCTGTAATATAAATAAAGTAATATTGGAATACACATCTCCATAATATCAGCTAGGTTAATTTCTTACATAAATAATTAGATGTAACTTACTCAGTAGTGGGGCGTTGGGCATTTGCCAGGCCTCCTGGATCCAACGGTTCATTTGGTCCTGCTTCCGTCTCTTCAGGTCCGCATGGTGGTGACGGACCTGCTCACCAGTCCTTGGAATCCCTGTGGCACTGGTAAGATCATGAGCCAACTGATCCCACGCCTCAGCTCTATATGCTCCCCACAGGACCTGGCCCTGCATGAGTTGGGCCTCATGATTGTGGACAAGGAGCCAAACCATATATTTGGACTCCTCAATGCCCCACCTCTGTGCTCGAAAGCAACTACCCTCACCTACACCTGACATTCTGGCTGCAAGTCGGTTCTACAATCGGTTATGCTGTGTATTCCCACCTATGGGTCTTATATATGCCGTTTTTCCCACACTTATCTGTGATTGGCCATTTTGGAATTGTATCAGCTTCACAAAACCTGCTTTGTCATGCTCCTCTTTCTATTCATTCCTATATATTTGCTATTACTGCATTTCTAAGGGCAGTTGTCATGGCTTAGTGGTTCAGTACCTTGACTATGGTGCATGGTATCCTGGGTTCGAACCTGGACACTGCTTTTTTATATTTTATGACTGTCTACACAGGCTAGGAGGTGTGTCTGTGTAAAGGCAGTTTTGTTACAGCTTGCTCAACGTTGCCCGTTGGTTAGCTTGTTGGCGTGGTGCGCAGCTCCGCGCAAACGGGTTACGCTGGTTTACGCTTCATTTGGCTGTCAGCACACATATTACGCTCAGCTCAGCTAGGGGCACACAGTTTCAGTGTGTTAAACCATTGCTCACCTACGGGCACTCATTTTGTACCTGTTAAACCACTGCTCACCTTCGGGCACTCATTTTACACCTGGTAAACCACTGCTCACCTACGGGCAGATGCACTCAACTTGTTAAACTGTAGCTCAGCTATAGGCACATCTGGCATTTTTTATTATTTTGTTATCTCACATTTCTTCAAAATAAATGGCCCATTTAATTACATTTTACATAAAATATAATTTTATATGTATACATATATGTCAGGGACTTGTTTCGTGCTTATTTCACTAAAGATAAAAATTGATGTTGTGTGGGCTCGAACCATGACTGCCTGCTCTTCAGCCGATGTCTCTACTGCTACCCTACTGCTTTTTGGCTTACTTTGCATATTTAGTTCTTATATGCACTTCCACTGACTGCTAACTGTGGCTTAGCTAGGGGCACATCCACGCAAACGAGCGCACTCATGGGCAAACATCTTTACAATTTAAAAAAAAATATAACATGTTCATTTATATATTTTATGTTTATAGTCTGTGGGGGCATGTGTTGTGTTGTGTTTATTCACATTTCCATGGACTCTGTCATGGGGGTTTACTTTCGGGACTTTTACTCTTCTGGGGGCGTGTCCATTTGCAGGGCTCGGCCTATGGACACGCCCCCTACTGTCTTCCACGGACGGTGTAAGCCTTAGGTGTGATTCAGCAAGCCCTCATGCATATGCATGACATGCTGACGTCACACCGTTTAACTGCAGCCTCCGTGTAAGCCTTGTAACTCTTACACGGAGGCTTCGTGAATCCTGCCCAATGTGTTTAAAAAGAAATGTTATTATACAACTTACCCATTAATTGTCCTTTCATAAAGGCAAAATAGGTTTTCATTAGCAGTGTTCATTTGTTTGAATTATTTGTATACATATGGAAGGGCTTTATTTGGTTAGATATGGAGGCAATTTATGAGCCGAAGTCCAAGAACTTGAGAGAAAACTTATTTCAGACATTATACAGAAGTCTCAGGTTCATAGAACGTGCACTCTTTTCTGACATGATATATAATATATGTGAGAGTTGTAAACATGTCAAGAATAATGATTCTATACATTTAACAACAGCCCAGTTTTGTGAGCATGCACATACACTTTCCAGTACATATGAATAGGTTCTAAAGTCTATATTAACAAATGTTCACCTGTTCCCCAAAACACGCAAGGTTAACAAAATAAGAATCTCATGCTTGTGAAATATTATGAACACCTTGCTAAATAACTCAAGCATGCAGATGTACTATACCAAGCTAGTGGGAGATTTTGTAACTACACAACACCTATCACTAAAACTGAATGAGGCAAGAGTTCAAAGCCCATAAGGAGTGCATTGTAACCTGGTAATATCCAAAGCATCCCAGTGATTGGTAACATAAGTTTGCATAATAGATAATAAGTTACTGGAATTTGTAAGGAGTCCATAGAAGTGTCTTACCTGCCTGGGTCCAAAGTGAAGCAACTCTCTACCAGGTCAGAATGGTTAAGGATAATGATGACATGGGCATTATTCACATGGGACCAAACCAAGTAAGAAGGCCTTCCCATCTATGTATACAACACAATATGAAGGCATTGTCAAGCATCCTAGCAAGCAAAGAAAAAATTACCTCATAGGGCATTTGCATGCCTGAGACGTTCCTCCCTGGACTACATGAAAAGAGACATGGAAGAGCTCTCTGTTCATGTAGCCCAGGCGGGTATGACCCTGACCCTGGGTAGCATCCTGCCCTCACCAAGAATGATACCTCAGTATAAAGAAAAAATGATCGATTTCAACAATTGGCTTAGCTTCTGGTGTCATTCAAAGGGGATCCAGTGTCTGTCAGCCTGGGATGACATGCTCAAAAAGCCACCGTGCTTTGCAAGAGATGGCTTGCACCTGTCATCCCTTGACTTTCGAATACTGGCTAAGGCTCTTGCTGCCCCCATAGTACCTTTTTTAGGCAAGGCTCAAAATTCAAACTCACCTCCGTAAACAGCACAAGTAAAAAAATGAGGGTCGTGCTACTCAACGCCAGGAGTTTAAATCTCAAAATGCATGCGCTCGAAGCACTCCTAAGTATGGAGAACTTCGACATCTGTGCAGTAAGTGAAACTGGGTTCAAGGCTCCAGAAAGCACTCCAGCACTACTGGGCTACAACTCATACCACACATTTCAGCCACAGAACACAGACCGAAACACAAAAGGAGGGGGTGTATCCATATTCATCAAGGATACCCACACCTCCAGGTTAGTGGCGCATGATACCTCTGAGATCATCCATGTGCAACTAACACTGGGCAAATCTGCAATGCAAATTATGGCCTGCTACTGATCACCCTCCATGACCCAGGACCACCACTATGCCTTTCTGGAGACACTGGAAAACATGAAGGTCCTACCGAACACCCTAATATTGGGCGATTTCAATTACCCTACCATTAACTGGGAAAACTACTTGAGTACAAACTCCCAGGCTCAGCACTTCCTGGAATTTATCAACTCAAATGCCCTGGATCAGCTGGTAAACTCCCCTACCAGAGACCACAACATATTGGACCTGGTCATCACCAACATGAGCAACAGGTGTTCTGTACCGGAGGTCAACCCATCACTGGTTAGATCAGACTATAAACTTATCCCCCTGGATATCCACACCCCACCACCACCCCCAACCAAGGAAACCACAGTGAAAAACTTTTCTGAAGCAAACTTCACCTTACTTAAGGCAGAGGTGGTAAGTTTCACAGCCCCCACGCTAAAGGATAACACTGCCCAAGATGCAGAATCCTTTACAATTGCACTCTATGAGCACCTACAAGGATGCATGGATCATGCCATCCCTAGCAAAACCAAGACTCACTCCCCTAAGAGAAGGAAACCAGTCTGGTGGATGCCTGCCATAAACAGGTTATACAACAAAAGGAGGAAACTAGTTCAGAAAAAAAGTAAATCCCAAGAAGGAAAGACATCCCTGATCAGTATCAGTAAGAAACTAAGATACCTCATAAAATCATCCAAGGCTAACTTCTAAAGAAAAATAGCCAAGGATTCAAAAGATAACCACAAAGCCTTCTTTAGCTATGTCAAGAATCTAAGTGGCAACTCGCAGATATGCTCAGAGCTAGTGTAAAATAGCACAAAATATACTGAACCTACTGATATTGCCAACATCCTTGCAGATAGATTCAGTGCAAACTTCACCTCCCCCTCATCTTCAAAAGGGCCCAAAACAATACCGGAAAAATGTAGTGTCCCGGAAATCACAGAAGCACAGGTGAAAACAGCCCTTTCAAAAGCCAAAAACACAGCATCAATGGGGCCAGATGGTGTCCCAGGCTGCGTCTTGCAAGAACTACAGAACGAACTAACCCCCCACCTAAACACGCTGTTCAACCTCAGCCTCTCCACAGGCTATGTGCCCATAGAATGGCACACAGCAATGGTTATTCTGCTCCACAAAGGAGAGGTCACAACTGACCCTGGTAACTATCGCCCCATAAGCCTGACTAGCCTGGTCTGCAAGGCTATGGAGCGCATCATCATGGAACTTATTAACAAAGACATAGGGAACCTCCAAACACTTGACCCAAGTCAGTTCGACTTTGTTAAGGGCAGATCATGCCTACTAAACCTGGTTGACTTCTTTGAGACAGTCACCAAGGCCATAGACGAGGGAAAGGTGGTTCACACAGCCTACCTTGATCTCGCCAAGGTGTTCAACACCATTCCTCACTTGGATATTATAGATAAACTCACCAGCCTGAACACAAACCCCTACATCACAAGATGTGTTGCCCACTGGCTTACAGACAGAGCTCACACGGTAAGAATAGTGGGCTCCAGGTCTGACCCTAAACCAGTCACAAGTGGTACCCCACAAGGCTCGGATCTGGGACCCCTACTGTTCGGCATATATTTCTCAGAAGTACAGGCAAACACAGCAGGACTATGGCTAACCAAGTCCGCCAATGACTGCAAACTGGGAGCCATAATTGACTCTCCAGGTGACACGGACATCCTTCAAAAAGGCCTTACTGAGACAGACACCTGGTGTCAAAGTCATGGCCTCAAACTAAATGCCAAAAAATGCATAGTCATCCCGTTTGAGAAAAACAAAACACCCACGAATTACCACATAGGCGGCAGCCCCCTTAATACAGAAGAGGTAATAAGAGATCTGGGGACCCAGGTAGATAGTAATCTCTCCTTCAACAATCATATTGCCAAAGTAGTTAGGAAATCCTTCTATGTGGCCCATCTAATTACTAAGGGGGTTGCATCTATAAATAAATAGGTTATAGTGCCCCTGTACTCATCACTCATCAGACCCATCATAGAGTACAATGCCCCATTTGGGATGTACCTCACAAGACACTTCCACCAGCTGGAAAGACCACAAAAGCTCTTCACCAAGAGGATTACTGGCCTCAAACATATGCCCTATGCAGCCTGACTGAAAAAACTCTGGCTGTACTCAATGGCATATCGCTTACTCAGAGGTGATCTCTATCTGACTTACAAAGCCATGTCCAACTCAGAATTGATGGACATGCTCCACCTAAAGAAATCCAAGTCACTGCGAGCCACGTGCTCTAGTGAGCTAAACCTTGCCACAACAATAAAAAGAGCATGCTGGAGGGATAGATTCCTGTCGCAAAGACTCCCCATGCTTTGGAACAAAATTCCTAACTACATTAGGCAGAGCCCCTCACTAACACTCTTCAAGAGAAGCCTTGATGAGTGGATGGGTAACAGAAAATACACCCCTGGGATCACTTCATTGGCTCTTCTTGACAGAGGCTCAGTTAATTAATCAATGGGGCAGCAAAAGCCAACACACTCCGGCTAGGCTTATAAATGCCCTCGGGCAGATAGCCTAGTACCTACCTATGAACTGTTGAACCTATAAGAAAAAAGTTTGGCCTTCAGTCAGTGTTTAAGGACATAGCTTTATTGAATGGGGATTGAGCACCTCTCAGTCTGAGCTGTAAATTCAGAGACCAAGAGAAACATAAACTACAGAAAATTTAAAAAAAAAGAATCGAAAGTGATTTAAACTTTGCTAAATTATAGCAGTCTCAGCAATAAAACATGGAATTTAGAAGCTTTCCTCTGAATGTAGGATGTTAATATCTGCACCATTAATGAATCATTGTTTACAGGTGTAACATGCTGATTAGAAAATCTAGACTACAACCCCTTCTCTGTTGCAGATCTGATAAGACAGGTGCCAATGTTCCCAATTTATTAAACAATAACTATGAGCTAGAATCAGAGAAAACAACCCAGAACAAGAAATTTCTCATGCAGCAGTTACTAAAATGGTGCTAACTGTAACATTATAGCAGTATATTGCACTGCCGGTATTCCTTGAAGAGCATGAGGTTATTTTTATTTATGTTATTTACTTATCTATTAGATATTGTTAATTTCTCCTGACTATAACAAGGGTAATTTCTATCCTGTATACGTGTCTATTCAATGTGAACCTATGTAACCTTATGAAATATCCTACGTATATAATTGTACCATTTTTAGCCTGAATGTACTTTTATCTGCATTCTGATCTTTTATCTGCATTTCTATCTTATAATTTATATCAGTTATATATCTATGTTTTATTTCAATTGCTATTTTTTTTTCTTGTTTATGTTTGGAGCTTATCTCCCCAGGCCTCCACTGTAAATGGACTTTGTTCCAGTCGGACTATCCCGGTCAACAAATGTAAAATAAATAAAATAAATAAATAAATATATATATATATTTTTTTTTTACTAAGCTCTGTAATGAAAAAGAATAAGTAGAAATATAATCCTTTTCAGTGATTTTAACTAGCCCTACAGTGACTGGGGTAACTATTAACAGTCAAATAAATATGTCCAAACATTAATTGGTTATGTTAATGAAAACAATTTTTGGACAGATAGTATAAAATCCAGTGATGGACAACAATAGCATAGATATCAACCTAAGAAACCTATGATCTTTCATACAGACCAAAATACAACTTAATATTTATCTTAAAAGTAAAATCAAACTCTCTCATAAACAAATCATCCTTTCTAGACTTTACCAAAGTAAACTAGGATGCAATAAATGGCATATTTATGAAAAAAGATTGGAATACTCTTATCAATGCCCCAAGTAAAACTGCACAGGATTCTTAAACTCATACTGGTAAGACGCAAACAAAGAGATCATTTTGACAAACAATATTTTTGGTGGAGTCTCAAAATTAATACAGCAAAGATGGTGTATATAATTCAAAGTGAATTCAACTCAGCATGTATAGTTTGTTAAAATGCTTGCCTTGGCTGTTGCTACCCTCTTGCACTGTAAATTGAGAAATAAAATGTACAACTTAGGTAGACCTTAACTGGAGTAATTTGATTGGCTAGGTAAGCACTCATATCTCACTAGAATTGTAAGAGACTGCTTCAGATTAGTTATTTTTCAATGTATGTAAATAGTAATGCAAAAATGATTAAAAAAACAGGTTACTGCTTAACAGAGGTTTTATTAAGCATAGACTTTAACTTGACATGCTGATTTAAAACTGATAATGCATAAGAGGTTAAAAGCAATTGCTACATGTATTCTGTGCAATCTAACACATAATTAAGGCATTGCCTTGTAGACCATAAATCAAAAAAATCTCTCAACATTCATATGTGACATTGAATGTTCAAAAGGACCATTTATTTCATTTTTCTTTTGAGAATAGCATAGTTGTGGAAAGGCCATGCATTCTCTTTTCCATGTTTTTTTTTGTATGCATGATATAAAAAGCAAGGCATTTAGAACAGCTTTCTGGGTACACCACATAAACAGAGCCACAATTAAAGTATATTGGTACCTCATGACGTTTGCCTGTATTCTCATTGTAAAAAGAAGGCAAACTTGATATATATATATATATATATATATATATATATATATATATATATATATATATATATATATATATATATATATATATATATATATATATATATATATATATATATATTTATATATGCATTGTTTACATCTATTGCAGGAGGAAATTACTTTCACTCTACAATTTTCTGTAGAAGTATTGTGACCATAATCGGATATATATATTTCATATTCTAGATCTACAAAAATGAGGATGTTACCTACTCTTTTATTTGAAACTTCAGCCTTCACCAACAACTGTCAGCTACTGCTAATTGCATATTTAATGGTTGCAGAATCTAGCTAAAGGTGAGTGGAAATCCTAAAGTATTAGTACTGTTCTGATTCTCACTTTAGTTAAACCCCGGGATTCATGAAGCTTGCGCCAGGCGCATGCATAGCGTAGGCGGTATAATGCCAAATATGGCCGTCGAGCGATTCAGGTACAATCCAATTCCACGTGCACTACCGGCGTATGCCAGAACTGCGCAGCCCCCAGCTTAGGTATGCTAATCACCCCATGCACTGTGTCGCACCATGCAAATGAAGGCATATAGTGATTCATGAAGTGGTGCAGGCATAGAGTAAGCCCACGGAAATGTAAGCCAAAAAACACGGTTTACATTTTCCCAAACAGAAGCGGGCCATGTATCACAAAGTTAACATATGCCAATGGCGAAATACACAGCCAATGGCATAAGAAAAGATGCACAACACTTAAAAAACAACATTTAATGTCATGTCCACAGTAACGCACAGCACAACCGCAGGGCATGTGTGCGGAAACTGTAACATAAAGAAATAATATAAAAATGTCATAAAATCACAACATAATAGAAATCAGGTTTACATCATAATACACAATGGTAGGCATGGAACACCACAACCAAGGTGCAAGGGTTGCTAAGGGCCTGTGATAGTGTCCGGCGTGGTAACTATGAATTAGTAGTCAATGCCATGCAAATGAGGCAGATAATACTTAATCGCAAATGTCCCGCCGGATGAAGGTTGTACCATACGGCGCAGCACTATAACACCAAGGAGTGGCTCAGAGGAGATACATGACATCAGCAGAGGGGTGTGCCACCGTAGCAGTAAGCACATTGGTGCAATGCAAATCTGGCCTGTCCATTGCCAAGCAAAGCTGCAGGACAGGGGTGGGGAGGAAGGTATAGAATGGTTTAGCTGAGAGCACACATGGTGCCCAAAAGCGCATGTGTACGGGGATGAAAACATGCCCGAAACCTAGTAATCAGATGCACACACCACGAACAATATCACAAACAGGAAGGTCAAGGGAAGGAAAGAAGGAAATGCTGAAGTAGGGTAATTTGAGTACTAATGAGCAATCAACACCAATCAACTCATGATGGCCAATCGATGGCAGCTGACAAGTCTGCTTGCAGAAACCTGCAAAACAGGATAGGGGAGGCATTGGAATGCAAAGAAAGGAGGGGAGGCATTGGATTGCAAAGATAGGAGACCTGACACAGCAGAGCAAAGCAAACCGACAGTAGACTGGCAGTAGCACACATAACGCAAGATACGCCAGGTCCAGGAAAGTACAAATGAAAGTAGGCTGCTGGATGCATGCCAGAAAATGGTAGGTGCAACGTGCAGAAATGTAAAGGGAAGGTCAAGAGGTAATCCACGGCAGCCAAATGTAATTCAACACCAAAGGCACCACAATAGTATTTGCGTGAGTAAAACACAAAAGATACCCTGTAGCTACGATCGTACATACACACCCTATGACATCATCGGTGTTCACAGCACAATAGTATAAAGTGTGAAAGCACCTTACACACACCTGTATATTCCCAAACACTGCACCATAGGTGTAAACACATGGGGAACTTTTAAAATGTACATGTTGGGAGCTGCCATAGCTGTGATTCATAAGCATGTGTTAGAGACTGACGGTGGTGTGGAGGATGATGCCGACAACCACCGCAGGCCTCGGAGGAGAAGGAGAGTATTCAGACCAAGGGTAACCTACCAGGGGATACATGACCTGGAGATAGTAGAGCATTACAGGGTGGACAGGGACATCTTACAGCAAATAGTGGAGCTATGCCGGCCACGCCTGAGAACCAGAAACAACAGAGGGGAACCCATCCCAGTGGACACGAAGGTATGTGTAAGCCTGTGAATACTGGCCACAGGTACCTTTCCAAGGTCAACTGGAGATATAATGGGGATCTCACAGGCATCACCATCCAGGGTATTGCACCAGTTCCTGGATGCCATGTTACCACATGCCAATGAGCAGATATACTTCCCCCGAACTCAGGAGGAGTTGGCCAGCAATGTGTGCCACTTCCACCGTGTGGCACACTACCCGGAGATACTGGGTGCGATAGACTGCACGCACATACAAATCAAGTCACCACCTGGTGAGCAGGGTAGGCGCTACATAAACCGCAAGGGATTCCACTCCGACTGCCAGGTTGTGTGCAATGCCCAGGGCATTATCATGGATGTGTGTGCTGGCAGCCCTGGAAGCTACCATGACTCCCATATCTGGCATGCCTCACAGCTGTATCAGGTATTTGTCAGGGGGGACATCCCACATGGCCATCTTGTGGGGGATGCTGGCTATCCACTGGAGCCGTGGATGATGACTCCCATCAGAAATGCACACACACCCATGCAAGAATGCCATAATGAGGCACACGCACAAACCAGAATCATCATAGAGCGTGTGTTCGGGATGCTGAAATCATGGTTCCGGTGCTTGGATACATCTGGTGGAGCCTTGCAGTACTCTCCAGGCATGTGTGCCAACATTGTCATAGTATGTGTCATGCTGCATAATATGATCCTGCGGAAGCAGCTGCAGCAGGGACAAAATGGTGAAGGCCCTCATAGCCCACCGCAATTGTCAAGGCCATTACAGGCACAGAGGGATTCAGACCATGAACACACTGTGCCAGCCCCAGTAGGCAGATGGAGGCATGCCCAATATGCCTACACCTTGGCAAAGAGGGAACGTATAGCACATATTCTGACAGTGTAGGCCCCTACGGACTGACACCTCTCCACCTGCACACACAGTAAAATGGATGGCACACAAACATGACCACCTGTAAATTGTAATGTATAGGTGGCCCAATGTGTGACTCCTACATAGGCAGCCCTCAAACATTGTACACACAACAGCTAGTGGAACACGGAATGTCAACACCTGAACAGTACATGAGCCTATCAGCATATGGTGGTGCTGTGTGCCTGTCACGTTCCCTGCCAGATATATATATATATATATATATATATATATATATATATATATATATAGATATATATAGATATATATATGATATATATATATATATATATGTACACATATATGCATATATATAATACAGATAGAAAGGGCAATAGAGTGATATATGTTGACATATATGGATTCAGCGATATCTGCAAATATATATAGATAGGTCAACGACATTCATAACACCTTGCAGGTACAAATAAATAGGATACCGCCAACTATGGAATGTGTAACATACCAACATGCGTAACCACGAGGCTGAAAGACCGATAGAACACAGTACCGGAACAGTACAGCCGCGAGTAATAGTACGATGATATGAAGGGACATTTAGTCACTGCTGCCGGTGTTGCGGTCCACGTAGGTACTGTGTTCAACTGTGTTTGTGAGTGCCGTAGTTTGTGTATGTGTGCATTGAGTGTGCTGTGTGCATCTCCGTGTGACTGTAATGTGTGTGTGTGTGTGTGTGTGTGTCCGCAACATGTGTCTGTTAGTGCCAAGTCAGATGTAGATCAGTACGGTAGGTGTGGGTGTAGCTAGCCATAGGCATACGGTTACCACCTGTCCCACAGTAGGAGGGACAGCCCCACCCTGGGCAGGTGTGTCCTGACATAAAACAGTACAAAGGGCAAATGTCTGAGATTTTAGGACATTAATATGTCCCATATATAATGTAATAGTCGTATTTAATAGTTATGCCTGTATGTAAGAAATGTAAATGTTACATGCAATATGATAAGTAGCCAAAGTCCCACAACAATAGGTATGTATTGAGATAAAAGTATGTGCTAACCTGTGTACTGACCATGGCTACGTGTTGGCCTGTAAACACCGCTGTGTGTCCCGCAAGTGTCCAACAATGACCATATGAAAAGGTGGCAACCCATGGCAAACAGGTTCTTTTACCAACACAACCGCAATGACTGCAAATATCTGGGACAGAAATACAAGGGATAGCTGTCACTTTCACATATCCCTTGATATATTGCTGCAATTCTGGAGTTATATAAGTATCAACCTCATCTGCAGATGATATAGAAACCAATTAACAATGGCCCAATGTACAATCCCGTAACATAAGTCTACTAACTGTTAGCTCTCTAATTAGGGACGGAGCCCACACACATATATATGGAATATGTAGAAATGCAAGCCCCACAAACCTGTATATGCTACGTACACCCACCGACATCCCCCACACTAAAAACTAAAGCAATACAAACTGTAATAGCAGCACAAACATCCAGACAGTCAATTACATCTGCAGAACCCTCAACATACTGTGTGAGAGACACAATTAAAGGCGTCATGCAAAATTGCAGGCGTTGTATAATGGAACTAACAGCGATGTTACAGGTTTTGTTTGCAATAGTCCGTTATCAGACATTGGGATGACAGGTACACCCACATGTTGAACCACATACTCTAGCTGTCACACACAATCCACAGGGGACCTGAATCCAAAGTATACTTGTCTCCATGCATAACAGTTGCAATTACACATAACAAAACACAATACAGGCCGTCTCCCCGAAGGTAGGGCAAATAGGCAATACCCAAGTGGAGAATTCAATTATACCCCACTGTTGCCACTTAATTGGTGAATGTAGTAGCTGCACAGCTGATATGCAAGTAATTAGTCACTCAGGAACACCAATTGGCGGGATGAAACCACATGTTACAGGTATCGACGTATATAAGGATGACTTGCCAGACATTCAAACCGTATGCTCATACCAAATACCAGTTGACACACTGTGAGAGAGATAGAGTCGAAACTCCGTAATGATAACAAGGTATGTAGAACTCCCGATATGTAAGGTTATGTATAGCATGATTTGCATTAATTAGTTTTACTGTATGTATAGCCTGGTTTGCATTAATTAAACGTGTCCGCAAAGCATAAAGTGGGAAAAGGTATTTATGTAATGATGTCTTGCTGAGCATACTAATGCTTGTAGAAACTGTGCATCCAGCAGTGGGCCACAAGGTGCACATCACAGACACCACAATGGATGCTACATGAGGGCTTTAAACAGAACAATGTCATACAACCCGCCATCAGTGGTAGGGTATGTCCAACAAGTACGTGCCATAGCAGGGGATAGTATATGTTGATATACTGTCACAGCACCCATGTGTATGGGCATATAACGTCAATGACATATCTAAGGTGGTCCCTCTGTGCAAGTATGCTTTGCATTATGGGATACTATGTGAAATATGTGTAATGTATAGTATTGTAGGTAGATATGACAGATATTCTGCACAGCATAACAGGCATATCATGCATACCAAAGGTATCGTCTATTGGCATGTACAATAACAGGATACATATGGCTTGTAGGCATGGGACATTGTAATAGCATGATAGCTAATCTAAATGGAAGGGCTACCAAGTAACCATGCACAAAGGACATGTAATAGCTTCACGGGTGCATAGTGGGGTACTATGCAGTCTGGCAAGTCCATGTGTAAGCACAACTACAGTGTTCACACCAGTGGCAGCTCTCTAGGGTAGTGTTGTGTGAACAGCAGAGCCATGTGTCACCTGCACCTCTGCACAGTACAGCCACTGCAGTGATCCCAGGCCTACATGTGTCTCCCAACCACCAAGGGAGGTATCACGTGAACAGTGCTACTGAGTGTCCCTGCGTGATGTACATAGGACTCATGTTCCAAAGCATGGTGAATGTCCGGTTTGGGAATGTAACCCTCAAGCACATCCCACTCATTGTGGCGTGTGTGCACATATCCATGAGCATGTTGCTCACAGTGGCTTTTGCTTATGTCGCATATGAGGAGTATATCCATTAATAATGTTGTGGACATGGGCCCTGTCTGATCAGCAGAGGTCACCCCTGAGTATGTAGTATGCAAATGTGTACAGATGTGGTGTCCGCAGTGCAGCCGCATACTGTCGGAGCTCAGTAAACGTCATGGCGTGTTAATGTTGTGGTATGTAAAGCTGTAGCTGTTGTGTAAGGTACACCTTAAATGGGGTGTGTACCCTTGAATGTGTGTAGAAGTCTTGAGTTCAGAAGTACAATGGGTGCCTATGTACCAGCTACACACCCAGTACAGATAAGTGTGGCCACATAGAAGGATATCCATGCCACAGTGGCAATACGGTAACCACAGGAATGGGTGCGACATATGTGTGTACTGCAAACATGTACAATGTGATATGTATGTAGGGGACTACCACCCATGTGATAGTCAGTGGGTGAATGGTGTAATGCAAAGGTGATGTTCATGCACCTTGTGTCATGCAGCTTGAGGCCATGATAGTCATATCAGGTATCTGTCACAGTGACACCCATATGGATGGAGTCAGTATCAGCTGGTGGAGCAATCATGGCGCTTTGTATGCAGGGGTTTGTAAAACTAGGCAGGGAAAGTCCCCTGTGCTAGCCTGTACCGCAGGGAAGCATATACTGAACATGAGGGGCCCTAGGACTGAGGACTGTGGTATGCCAAATGTAACTGAAATGCAGTAGGTACTATGGTATGCTGGTCTCACTGTGTGTGTCCTGTCCATGAACCACATTGCATAACATCCTGAGACATAGGGTACAATGTGCAGGTGGATGTGTATGTTGTCAATACCAGAATGGAGAATGGTGCTGAAAGGCAATGAGAGGACAATGTAGGATGTGTGGACTCCAGTACCATCAGCAACTGCCCTGGTAACTGTATGAAAGGAGTCCACCAAGTGTAAGGGCCATGCTCTGGCCCTAACAAGCCCAACTCGGGTGGCATCAAAGGATGGGAGCCCAACAATGTCTCTGTGAATGACGTCCTTGATGATGTGCCCCATAGCCATGCAGAATGGTCCAGTCAGGTGTGTAGGACTATAGTCCCACTCGTGCATTGAGGTGCCACCTGTGTGTAGTGTGATAAATGCTGCTGTGTGCCATTCAGGGGCTACAATGTCTGAAACAAGGCTATTACTGAATATGGTGGCCTAGTGGGGAGACATGTCATTCAGAGGTTTGTGGACATCACAGCCTGGGACGTTGGAAGGTGACATGGGGCCAGTGTCCCAGGACATATAGAGTGCAGGTTAGTACTGTGTAGGTTTGACTGCAGGGACACCACAATGTTCCCGAATGGACTGTGGCCCTGTAGTGAGTGAGAGGGTGTAATGTTAGCATTGAATCCATCCTCCAGCATGTTGCCAACATCACCTGGGTCTGTAATGTTCCTGAGTGACTGTTGTATGTGACAGCAGATGTGGGTGTTGCCATCGACTACTGACATACCACCATAATGCCTGGTGGTACACCCCGGAATGTGTCACAGTAATGTTTACGTAGCTAGTCTTGGAGTATGTGATGAGGGATCCTGTGGCCCTACCAAGGCTGACCAGTGAGCTACCCCACCCATGGGAATGCACACCACTGTGCAACAGCCTACACCTGTTGTTGTACATCATATGTCCATGGAACATGACCACCAGAGTGGCGTCTGTTATCTGGTGTGTACCATCATGGCTCTGTGTGGAAAAGCATGATCCGTGCAGTTGTGTACATGCGAATGAAGTACACTGGGGTATGTTTCAGCATTTGTATGTGCATCGTCCATCTGCATGGGTGTCATGACGTTAACAACCGCTGTCAGAAGACGTCTGTAGTAGGTGTTGTAGTACTCATGTACTGTGTATGCTGTGATGGGTGTGGTGCCGGGATGTGTCTAACAAGGTTGATTAGCATATGTTCGGAATCCACCAATGAGGGGATAACCCCAGGTGTGTAACACCAGTCACATGGTGGTAGTGTTCATGTCAAGGTTAATTTTGGTCTTGGAGGTGGTGTGTATGGGTTGATCCAGCAGAGTGGAGGTTATGACTCATGGATATGTCGGTACATGAGTGGCTATCCCAGTTAAGTGTGAGGTAGTGTCAGTCACACATCAGTAGTAGCTGTCTGAGCCCCACTGTCCAATATACCAACAAATTAGGTATGTTAACTGTGGGGTATGATGTTGAATCTGTAGCTTGTTTCAATGTGTATAGCGGTCCCGGACACAGGTAGTTGCACGTGGAGCACCTCTGATGCATTGTGCCAAGTAACTAGCCAGGATGTATGCACAACATAGTGTGATATGGGAACCCCTCAGTTGTGGGTGTGCCGGTCCAGGTATGTGCCTGAAAGGTATGGTATGTCTATAACCTGTCATTGCAGGTGTGCTCTGCAGAGCCTAGAGGCAGGTCCCAGTCACTGCAGAGATATTGGAGTGGTACATTATAAGGTGTGCCTTGCCTGCGTGCATCACAGAGGAAGATGCAAGCATTGTGTCACATGACCCCATGTCGTGCTTGACAGTTCCCGTTCTGCCAGTGACTGTTATTGGAAACTGTGCAAGACAGGCAGTATAGAAGCAGCAAGAGCCTTACATGTGAGCTGTACTCCCAGGGCTGACAGGTGCAAGTCATCTGTGCCACAGCATTTTGTTTGACCAGGTCAGTCAAAGCGGACAGATACCAGATGCCTGTGGAATGACAATAGGAGCATAGGCAACTGTTGAAGTGACACAGTCGGTCATTGTACAGTGGTTTCATGTCCGGACGAATGCATAATGCTCCCCAGGGCTTGGCCCACACCCTCAGGGCTATAAGACTGGTGAGCTATTGCATGTCCCTGCACACGTAGTCTGTGAAGTGGCATCTCAGGGCAGTCGCATTAACATGGAGAATGACAGACACATCGTACCTGGTGAGGTGTGGCATGGGTGCATAGGTTATGTTGCAGAACCAGTTACCCGACAGCAAGATGTAAGCGACTATCGCCTTGTGTAGCCTGCTGTGTGGAACTGCAGTGCGACTCCCTACAGAGTCAACTATGACTGGTGTGTTTTGAATGTTATAACTCCCTATTGGCTGTATGTGATGGGCACACATGAGTCTGTGGGATATAAGTTGGTGATGTTGTTTTCCATGATGGGGGCTACCTCTGGTGCCTACACAGAGTATGGAGACATACTCCACAAGTTGTCCTCGTAGGTGTGGCCTGTGGTGGAGATCATGTGAGACTATGTGATGGGTGGGGTATGTTGCGAATGTTACACATCCCCACATGACTGTCAGGTGCAGTCAGGGTTGGTGACAGCATTACCCCCAGCCATAGCTGTCAACCTCCTGTCCCTAAAATGAGGAACATTAGCCCACATAATGTGTGACAAATGGGCAAAATGTGGAACACCTACTACTGGCTTACTAACAGCTTCAACTAGGAAGGGCATATGATGGCTAAAATAGGCTGGTTTTACGTATAAAAAAGATATTCTAATGAATTAATATGATTCCCATCTATTTAGCCATGGCTAGCAGTTAAACAATTTCCAACAATGAATGTGTGACAGACCAATTCAATGTGGAACCTTGAGAAACATGCACTTTTTAAGACCCCAAATGAGGTACGTTCCTTGTAATGAGGTATACTTGAGAGCTATGCCCCCAGCACGGCTGCAGAAGTGCATCCCCCACAGGCTGTAGTGTCATATGTTGGGAGGTGAGCATTGAATGTGTACATGAGACAATTGCTCTATTGCCACATGCACGACATATCCATCATATAGACAGGCAGTAGCACTGGTACGTGACAGTTGGACATGCCTGTATATACAAGCATGTTCCACAGGATATGTGCGTTACGTGTGTACAACAGCTGTTGTACCATAAGCAAGCTGGGAAGTGTAGGACAGACAGTGTACCTGTGGGAAATGGTGTGGAATGGGTGCTATATTAATCAGTAGCTCATGACATGCTCACAATTTCTGAACAAGTGCCTAGCATGACCATACAATACAGATAGGGTGTTGGATAATATCAACCCACAAGTGATGATGACAGTCATTATGGGTGACACCGCACTATAACCCTGCTGAGTATGGTGTGCATGTCCATGAACCATTATCACTGTAGATGTTAGCAGTACAGATGTACAAGTCAGCATGGATGTTTGATTACAAATACCTTTGTATATCACAGGAGTGTTCCACCAGTGGCCTGTTGACAGACTCACAGCTACAAAAGGTGCAAGAGTGACATGTGCATATCACACCAGTGCCAGCTACAGTAGAACAGGGTAATGTGTTGTACTCCACCCTCATTGTAGCCCATACCACACAGACAAATGTTAGGCATCTGCGTATGTAAAGCTGTGAATGGCCATGACCTATGAGTATAGCTGTGTCAGTGTTGTGAACAACATACAGAATGGGCTGTGTGGGTGAGGTGTGTGACATATGTGCACGGTCTGATGGATGATACCAGCATTGTCACTGCTAGGTGAGCATCCCTGTACCCATTAACTACTACCTAGGCTGTGGTCAATATTATGGACACTATGTAAGAGATGGTGTTGTGCAGTGCACCCCCCCCAACTTGGTGACGTCTCCAGGCTCCTTAGATAGTCATATGAGGTACCCATGTCATGTCAGGGAGCCATCCATGAGCACGGAGATCAATGGACAGGCATATACAGCACTGTGGTGACCAATATTGGATCACATACCACCTTTAAGGGGTAATGGCCATGCGTGGATGGGCGATACCAGCCTTCACAATCCTCACCACCACTATGCAGCATATTGTCTACCTTGCAGAAAGACATTTGCTACACCATGATGATGGACTTCTACATGTCCATATCCTGATTTGTAAGACATATGTCATGGACAGCCACCATCCTAATACTAGGATCACCACCAGCTGGACAGATCCCTGTGCCATATATGTGACATACTCCTGCCATACTATGCAACCCTGTCCATCAAAGCTGCACATGTCATCCCAGTCATACATGGTGTGATGGCCGCATGGTAGATGTACCATCAACTGACTGGATCAGTAATGTGGCACTGATGCACCATGCGGTGACATAATGGCTGTCTGTTACAGCTTGGAAACCTTGCTCGCACATGCTATGGTTGATAAACATACCTGCGAATGACGTCTGACTAGCCATTGTCCCATGTCTATCACATGTGCAACACAGGCGATCCGTGGCAGGATGTTGAACAGTTGTACAGTGCTGTGTAGATGTATATGGCAAAACACATGCATGTACAGGTGTCCATGCGTATGTGTGCATTGTCACTGCTCAAGTCCATTACGGCTGAGTCTGTGTTGATATGTGACATATACACAGCATCAAGGTCAACAGCATTACCGTGGACACATCCAGGCATGTGCAGATAGATAAGAACACAATTGCAGGCAAATAGACTTGCCCACAGCAAGACAGCATTCACATGGAGTATGAACACTGTAATGAGGTGACACACATATATGGTGATGATATCCAATGCATAATGGGTGTGACATGTGTGTGACACAAACATGTCAGTCATGTCAGTGTCATGATGCTTTGCAAAGATAACTGTGCAGATGTAGTAGATGTCATAGAAATGTATGTGCAGCAGTATCTCTGTACATCTCTGAAACTGTGACCTGTCACCATCATTATGTCTTACAGATAATGCCCCGTACATGCCTTCCAGCATACAGCCGCCAGGAGGATGATGTCCTCATCCCACAACTCCATGAGAACTATGACTTGTTGTTCAGCCATGTGCCACAGCATGCCCAGCAGCGGGATGACCTATGGCAGGATCTACGCAGGAGGGTGAACGATGTGGTTGGCCATAACCACACCTACCAGCAGGTGCGCAGACACTGCATGGACTTGATATGACATGCAAAACAGCATGCCACTGCAATTGCCAGGGAACAAGGTGGAACAGGTGGTGGGCCACCAACCCAGCCCCCACTCACACACACTGAGGAGCTACTGGCCAGTCTGGGGACACCCAGGGAACAGCATCCACAAACACTAGCTGCCATCATGGAGGTGGGCGTCTCCCAACCAATGAGCCTGGAGTTGCCTGGTAAGTCAGTACTGCACATATGGCTTTTATATCACATTTAGTTGCATGTGTCACTGTACATTATGTAAAGTAACAACATATGCAAGGTATGTGGACACACATGCTGCATACTATAGTATGCTACTCTGTGTATGCACACATGTGCATACTATATGCTATTACACAGGGGAATGTGTTAACATGCACAGTGCACCCTGTGGCTGTCATACAGTCATGGATAATGTTCATACTGCTGTGTCACCCCTATACAGGTACCTCTGGCGTGCCGCACAGACTTGAGTCCGTTGCAGGTGAGACTGTCATCAGTATCAGGCATGTTACAGTGTAGATCTATTTGCCATGTGGCCAGTTACCACTTGCACACTTGATGTTTGTTCCAGTCATGATATACAGGTCACATCACCCATCATTCACACAGGCCACCCATGTGCAATATATGCAAACGAAATGATACACTGACTTGAAACCACAGTATTTGTCATTGCGATATGTGTGGTCAGCTGTGCATACAACAGTGGAGGTGTTCTACAATGGAGGCATATGTAGTATGCATTGGAACAACATGTGTGGTATGCACACAGTACCACACAGTGAGCTGTGATATGGGCAGCCCACAGATGTCACCATTGTGTCATATACCCCTGCATTGTGTGCACACATTGTGATGTGCCACCTGACATGTCCCAGACACGTAGTGTTCTGTCTGCAATATTGTCACACTATCGCATGACTATACCCCACATACCAAACATACAACCCGTTGTCTGCATAGCCCTGTGGATTGTAACATATCTGACATCTATGGGTGTATGTCATATGGGACAACACAGACATGTGAGATAGATGGCCATCACACACATTTGGCCAGCACATGTGCACACATGGCCATGGGGGATGGCCAGAGACATGTAGCCACACAGCAGATGGGATGTGTATACACCCTGTTGCACATTGTCCACACATGGTCCAATTATAGCCTTAGTTGACCGATTATACAGTTGATGTGGTACACTGGACATCCTAAAAGCCTGTGCACACCTACGGGAGGTGCCACTGAAGTCTACAGTATAAGATCTGTTGAACATCACGACTGTGTCATAGCATGCAGTTATGGCTATGCAATGTATACATATTATGCATTCTACAGCAATATAGATGCCTCATGATGCCATGCAATGGCACAGTGCCTGTACTTCACACTGTATAGCAATGTAGACGGCTCACACTACCCTCCCATGCTCATGCACATTTGCTAAATATGCATTCTATCTGTAGGGCATACAGACAACACTGCAATGTGAAGCCCATTATGATGCTGTACATGTGTCAGGACACCATTGTGTCAGACATGTATGCATGTTAATGCACATGTCAGCAGATTACATGTCAAGGTCACGTCAGCCATGTGTACTATTATCCTGTTCTGGGCCACATGGTGTATCACGGGGATGCATGCATACTACCATGATTGTGTGAACTGCATGGCTACTGATATGATACCTGCTTTCTGTAGTGTGCACCCCAGAGAGGTATGCTTACTAACACTATTAATGTCTGAGCTGCATGCCCTCTGCTGTATCACAGGCATGCTGCATGCCATATGCCAAATCACATGCATGGTGTGTCTGTGTGTGTGTGTGTGTGTGTGTGTGTGTGTGTGTGTGTGTGTGTGTGTGTGTGTGTGTGTGTGTGTATGTCTGTGTGTGTCTCTGTGTGTCTGTGTGTGTCTGTGTTTGTGCCTGTGTGTGTGTCTATGTGTGTGTCTGTCTGTGTGTGTGTGTGTCTGTGTCTGTGTCTATTGTACTTTACAGTATTTCTTTGCATTCACAGGTGATGTAGGTGCATTACCCTCCTGCGGTCTATCTGATGTTAGTGTCCCCACAGATACTAGCCGTGATGAACATATGCATGAGGTACAGGCAGGGTTTTCAGGGTATGACTCTGTGCCAGTGGTTACCATCCCAGCTATGTCCCCCTCTTCCCCACACACAGTTCTGCTACCAACACATACCGCATCACCAGTGACCATAGAGGAAGGACAGTCAGCGTCAATTAGCGTGGAACAGGAACGTGTGGTGGCTACAGAAGGTGTGTCTACACACCATGGTGTCAGTGTAATGACTGCAGATGTGCCACACAGGCATGTGGCCGGTGCTGCTCGTAGGAGGACCTCTGGCAGACATGCACCTGCAGGACTGAGCGCAGCAGCTGGTATCAACAGACGCATGTTCCAGACTGTAATGGTGGCACAGGCACGTGCTGAATGGCAGAACAGAGAAGGGCAGAGGCTGCAGAGGGCTGCTATCCGTACACTAAATGACAACATCCAGGCATTGGCAAATGCTCAACAGCAGATTTCTGATGTTCTGGATAGGCGATTGGGTGACATGATTGGAATCCTTGACCGTGGCATGGCAATCCGCGAGCGTGAGTTGTCTGTGCTGGAACATCTGGTAGGAGTGAGGCATAGGCCACGTGGACGTAGGCCAGCAACACCACCTAGTGTAGGTCGACATGAGCGTGCCACCTCACATGCCCGCTCCCATAGTGCCGGAAGCAGTAGCAGTGCAGCTGGTGCGGTGCTGTCCACACAAGGACACAGCAGGCCACGTGGACGTGGCCATGGATGTTCTCAGTGGGGACACGGTTCCAGCAGACATATGTCGTCGGATAGTAGCCAATCTGTACCTCCACCTGGCAATGCCCGTGCAACCCCAGACAGGCACAGGTCACGTGGCCATGGACGGACACAGTGAGCTGTACAACCTGGTCTTTAGAATCTGGAGCTGTCAATTATACCCTGTGTAGGCCTCACAAATGACAGAACTGTGTACATACATACACGCACACAGCAAACACAACTGTAGAGCTCCACAACATCAACATGCATTCTGAACAGACATGTCCAATCAAATCACTGGCCCTTACACACACACATGATGTCATCCATTGGTGCAGCCTATGCCCCTGGCAAACATATCACCCTGTGCATATGATGAAGCCTGTTGCGCATCCCTGTCATCCACACCATCGGTGCAGGGATATGCTCAAATATTCTGATGCACAGGGTGAACAGAATAGTGAGAGGTGTATGTAATATTACCTGTGTATGCATAGTGAGGGATGTGTTTGTTGCAGTGGTTGTGTGTGAATACTGAGAGATGTGTATGTGACATAGGTTGTGTACTGTCGACATGCACCGGTCATACCATGTAGTTCAGGTGCAGCATGCATTGTGATGTGTTCACGGTATGTGTCTCGGATACATCTGTAGCACCATGTTGGTAGTGATACCCTGGTTCCCTCCTCTGGTGTACTTGCCTGTGCCTACAGATAGCAGTGTTTGCCGTCCCCCAAGTGTAACTGTGGATTACTCACAGGCACGTCTAGCAATATCAGCATGCTACATGTACCCTCAACCTGACTGTTGGAAACACCAACATGACACAGATGTCCGCACATATACTGCACCTGACGCATGTGGTCAGTGGCACAGGCTACAGTGGACAGAGACGTGACATACATAGCAGGACACATTACAGGTACGGTGACATGGTGCAGGGGTTGTACACAGCGGTCTGGCCAATGATGATATGAGGTGTCACTTGGTAGCTGGAGGCCACACTGTGTAGCAGTAGGACCCTGTAACAGTACGGGAACATGGCCACATTCACGGGGTGTACACCACTATAACGCACACCCCATAGTGTTGAGGTGGGGACCCTTGCCTATGTGGTCATCACCCTCAGATTACTATGCACCCACACGACATGTCACAGAGAAGGAACATGCATAGGTAGCCAGTATGGCTGGGACCTATGGCATCAACATGGTAGTGCACTGCATCACCATTACGGGTTAGTCACCATGTGGGGTTAGTGATAATTTCTCACTGTATATTAGCATACACCCTCACACCAAGCACCAGACATACATACATACACACACACACTGTGGTGACCACACATGTGTATACGGACAGCCGATGTGTGTGATGCACCACACCGGCCGACGTCATGCTTCCCACACTGACATATGTACAGATCTCTACAATGGTGTACAGGGATGTGTAACAACTGGGACATAATCCCCACAATATGTGGCATATCTGGTCACACATTCGGACACACATGGAAGTGCTGGGAATGATACACCTGCCATATGATGACAGGTTTGATAGACATGCAGCGGTATTGATTGCATTATGTGTACCAATGCTATGTCTGGCAATTGTGCTGCTATATGCACACGGGAGGTTATAGGTGTTACAGGTGCTATGTGACATATAGTTGGTAACACCTGACCGCTGTGTATGCGTTATGTCAGCACCGTCATGTAACAGTGACATAGCGTACTGATTGCACATGGCATGATAGGATGGTGTGTGACACAACTGTGAGCCACCCCCTGCACACATACATCTACACAGGTGGTTCACCACTTTATGTACACACATCCCTCCATACGTGCTGTTTGTATGTCACCATATACAGGTGTCAATGATGGGGCTGCATTGTGACTGCATGTCGTAGTTAGGTGCAACTATGTTACGGACATTGGCCACTGCACATGCATGGTTGCTGCATGCACAGTAGAGATGTCACATGTGTCTCATGTTGCCATGTTTGTATGCATTGCTATTGTTGGATATGTGTGTTGACATACATAACACATGGACTGTGGTATGATATCACAGGTGTCACAGGCGACCAGTACAAGGGTATGTGTCCCAGTCAACATTGCTACCCCCTGTAGTGTGAGCATTCAACAGACATGGACCCACCTTCCATTTGCGTGCGTAGCATTGCTTAGGCCACTGTTATGCACGGGGTACATCAAAGGCTATGCTATGTATGTATGTGTTGTGTGTGCAGTCCGTGCACACATCCACACAATCACATGTATGACATACCAGATGTGTGTTCATTGGTGTACAGCAACAGTCATGTGTCACAGCTGTGTAAGGGCCTTGGTATGTCTTGAGCTGACCTGTTCATGTATACTGATATCGTTGCAATGCATAACACCTGTTGAATCCCTGTTGGTAGATGTGTACTCTGCACAGCTGGTGTACACCTCTGTATAGCCCAGTGGTCATGTGTCACATGGTGTTGTGGTACTGTAAGGCTGTGTATTGCTGCACCGACGACATGGTGATGACTTGACAGCTACAGTGTACACTGCAGTGTGTACGTGTGTGACCTGCACCTGTGACAGCTGTGATGGCAGCTGAGTGTGTACAGGTCACTGCATGTGTGTGACCGCCCTGTGCGTGAGGACAGCTATACCTTACTGTGCCCTTCTGTACTGTGCCCTTCTGTGTGTACACTCTATCTGCATGAATGACAGCCCTTTGCAACAGCTAAGTGTGTGAGCATGCCCAGTATGCTGTTGTGTAGATGGACACACAGTACAGTCCATGTACACAGTTGTGTAGATGGACACACGCTACAGTCCAAACTGAGACCTTCCATGTTTACACTCCATCTGCATGCAAGACGGCCCTTTGCAACAGCTAAGTGTGTGAGCATGCCCAGTACACCATTGTGTAGATTGACACACAGTACAGTCCGAACTGACGTATATTACCAGGTGTGCGGCCATGGCCAGTGACACCTTGTGTCGGCAATGTCCCTCTGTGCATGGGCATGACCGTTGACATCCTGTATTGCCATGGTGTACTGTCTGTGGTGCGTACTGTGTCTATGTATTGTTGTTGTAGTGCTCCATACATGTATAGTTGCCCCGAGTACACCACTGCCGTGTGTTTGTGTACGTCTACTGTGGGACAGTACTATGTCTGATCGTACACTCTCTATACAATCCCTGCTGGCGTCCTGGCATTTGCGGATGATGACACGTGCCTAGAAGAATGCCTGTGGGACGGCTGTGTTTAGTAATCTCAGTAGTGCGTTCTGTAAATGCGTCATGCTGTAGTGTGATAGGGTAGTTAGGTGTATGTTCGACTCCCAGCCCTGCCAAGTGTGTGTGTGTGCGCATGCTCCCGTCCGCCTGGGGACTCAGGTTATGCTTTTAGATGCCTCACACCACAGATATATCCTGCTGACGTCTTTGCCTTTGCGGATGTCACACCACAGATATATCCTGCTGACGTCTTTGCCTTTGCGGATGTCGACACGTGCCTAGAAGAATGCCTGTGGGACTGCTGTGTTTAGTAATCTCAGTAGCGCGTTCTGTAAATGCGTCATGCTGTAGTGTGATAGGGTAGTTAGGTGTATGTTCAACTCCCAGTCCTGCCGTGTGTGTGTGTGTGTGTGTGTGTGTGTGTGTGTGTGTGTGTGTGTGTGTGTGTGTATGCTTCCATCCACCTGGGGACTTGGGTTATGCTTTTAGACGCTTCACACCACAGATATATCCTGCTGACGTCTTTGCCTTTGTGGATGTCGACACGCGCCTAGAAGAATGCCTGTGGGACTGCTGTGTTTAGTAATCTTGGTAGCGCGTTCTGTAAATGAGTCATGCTGTAGTGTGATAGGGTAGTTAGGTGTATGTTCGACTCCCAGCCCTGCCAAGTGTGTGTGTGTGTGTGTGTGTGTGTGTGTGTGTGTGTGTGTGTGTGTGTGTGCGCATGCTCCCGTCCGCCTGGGGACTCAGGTTATGCTTTTAGACGCTTCACACCACAGATATATCCTGCTGACGTCTTTGCCTTTGCGGATGTCGACACGCGCCTAGAAGAATGCCTGTGGGACTGCTGTGTTTAGTAATCTCGGTAGCGCGTTCTGTAAATGCGTCATGCTGTAGTGTGATAGGGTAGTTAGGTGTATGTTCAACTCCCAGCTCTGCCAAGTGTGTGTTTCCAGCTGCATGACAACAATACATTGCTTTTACAGTTTTCACTCACCATAACATCTGTGCGGCGTCTTTGCCTTTGATGCCGCTGTCTACAGGCTAGACGTATGCCTGTGTGATTGCCGTGATCTACTAATCACGGTTGCACGTTCTGTCACTGCCTAATGCTGTTGTGTGGTACAGTGGTTACGTTTGTGTTCTGCTCACAACCCTGCCACGTGTGTGTTTGTGTGTGTGTGTGTGTGTGTGTGTGTGTGTGTGTGTGTGTGTGTGTGTGTGTGTGTGTCTGTGTGTGTATGTCTGTATCTATATATATATATATATATATATATATATATATATATATATATATATATATATAAAATTTCTGCACATAACTCTGCTCTTGCATGGACAGCTGAATGTTTCATGTATCGTATATTTGCATAACTTTCACATACCAATGGGGTATGTTGCAAATCCCAACATTATCCGTGCAACGTTCGTGTTATGGGCGGTGTTACACGTCCTTACAGGCGTTTGCTGTATAGCTTGGCAGACATCTATCCTTGCTGTACTCTCACTCTACTCGTACACGCCGGAGGCTTCATGTATCATGGCCTAGTTTTGCTGTGTGTATGTCTATTTGTGCTGTGTGCATGACTGTGGGTATGTCCCACTATCATCATTTGTAAAGGTGACAGCCCTATAAGTACTTCATGTAGACTGCTGTGTCATTTGACATGTCAGCACATACCTGCAGACAGTACTGAACATCCTACTGCAGTGCTTTTCATACCTTCTGAGTTATCTTGCAGTCGATAATGCTGTTTCCTCACACATGTATCTGTTTCTGATCATACCACTCAACCTCCTAGAGCAAACATCTGGACAAAGCCTTAACTGATAGTGGGACACATAGGGGCAGAATTTAAATATTGCTCTTACAAACATAGATAGTTGACACAATAATAGGTTTTGCATTAGTATGACTTTTCTGACAGATTTGGTGTCTTAAATTCACATGTTTGTCATTATTTAATGACTTCAGTTCTCAGGAATTTGCCAGAATGGTACTGATTTTAAGAGGAACACACCAAACATATGAGGCAAAAATCTGCACATTCTGCGTAAATCTGTACAGTAGCGGAGTATGTGTCTGATACAAGATATCAATTTTCTGACACCAATACACACACTGTATGGCGGCATCACAGGCCAGATGCCATTACATTTATATTGCAGGACACACCCACCCAGAGGGTTGTATTCCTCACAAAGGCCAACCGGTGATTATCCACGCTAATTATTCTATCGTGTACCTTATGTGTACGCCGGTATTTGCGCTTTCCGACAGTGGCAGAGCTCACGTACGAGTATGGGGGACTGGACATTGTAACAGTGACACTGCATAACACCCTGAGGGACACATTTCTTTTGAGTCTATTAACCTTCCACATTGACGTTCACAGGGCATACGTTATCATTCACATTTGTCGAAGTACATGCTTATGACTTGTACATGTTTTGTCATTTGTCCTGACGTCTTTCTTCTCACCTGTCCACCTAGTATCTCTAGTTCTGTACATGTATTTTGGACAGGTTACCTTCATACCTCTCACCTGTACACATTATGGGTAAACGCCCTGATGTTTGGCCTTTGCTCTTGTTACATTTGTCATAATAATGTGCCTTTCTGGTAAATTACTGGCAAGGCATTACGAACTGTGCGGTTAGATAATAGTGACTGACATTTCTATGTCATGATTAGTAACACTCATAACATTCATATTCCTGACTACGCCAGTATTCTATCAACGTTCTGACTTTGTCTGGGGTATATCTAATATAGTCCCTATTTGTATTTCATGTACTATGCCTTAGTGCAGCTGTCTTATTCTGACAGTTTGCCAGGTATGGTTACCATCTTGGTCGTTCGCATGTCCATCCATGATAATCGCCTACATGACACTGATATAGGTCCCTGCATATTCCCACAATGGTTTACGCAATATCCAGTGGATGGTTTGCCCCATTATTGAGAATATAGGCGTGTGCTATACCCACATCACTCCCACGGGGTGGACCTAATAAATCTATGCCAAACAACACCTAGGCCCATTTCTGCATACCCATGATTTCCATGCCTGACACCCCTCCACAGTACCCATTACACATGTTCAATGTGAGCGGTACTAAAGTGTGGAGACACTTATAAGCACTCCCCACTCTCCGGATATCAGTTCGTACATCATACATTCTATCGACACATGTGTTATTACCCTTGCACCTACTACTGTTGCATTTACAGCTATATCGTATTTGCTGAGGTCACTTCTTTTGAGTCAATGACGGTTGACACTACGTATGGATCAATTTTTGGGGTCCTGCAATGGACACCTAAATTCATGTTTAAAGTGTAGAACTTGCCGGACTGTCACTTTCTGGCCAATGGTTTGGAAAGCAGTGGTTTATTCACCTTTCGTGCATGTCTGTTTGTCTACCCATAATAGCTATGCTGTGGCCTATTTATGTACATATGTCATATCTACGGGACATATGTTTGTTGTGTATACCTATATACATGTACAGTCCTCATTTCATAATTTGCTTTGGTTTACGTCTGTGGATTATGTGTATACACATATATCTATATCCATACCATACCTTTCCACTGTACAGATTGTCACAGAGTGTACAGCTGGTTGCCTCTTTATCTTCGTTGTGTTTTCCATAAACCTGTGTCTATCTGGCAATGTAGTGGCATTTCATTAAAGACTTACTTTGGGAAATACTGGCAAGCAGTTCAGGTTACGACTGCATACCCTTCAGAGAATCCATGCTACTGACACACCCGTTATTCTATCCACTTTCTATGTTTGTTCTGGCACATATCTGGGGTTTGTCCCTATTTGTACCGGTAGTTTGCATGGCTTTGTCCGGTTTCATACTTTACGGGGTTAACAGGTTTGAGCCATGTATATATAACATGGGGGAAACAGCATTCATTTACTATGCTGTGAGCGGATCACACACACACAGACGCACTTGCATATACATGTTGTGGGTTACATCTGTTTAATAGATATGTGTGCTTGCGCGGCCTTTCATACTTCTGACCATAACACTTACATATCTGTAGTCTGGTTTACGGACTGGTGGGAAACACACGATTCACCTTTACGTATTTAACTGTGTGTACAGCATGAACACATTCATTACACTTTACAGGGATATCTGCAGTGGTTGTAGGTCAACCGGGACTGCATTCACGTTGGATGGATGCCGGAAACAGTATTCTGTTGCTGTTCTGCATCATTGATTTGCATACCCATAGTACTTAGCTACATCAACATACACCCCACCGCTTCACTTACAACACAGGCATCCATTCCCCTGCTGTGAGAAACGCGGTACTACATATTACACATTCCCTATTGCCTACTGCTGTAAACCCCAGCTGCATTGTTAATCACTTTGAGGATATGCAGAACACCAGGGCATATATTCGTATCACATACATGTTTCTGATTGTCAGGGTGTTCATGTAGTGATCTGGGTATAGGCTTGTCCGCCTGGTGAACGGAACTTCCCTGGCCAAGTTCAAATGTCAGATGAAGCATGTGGACAGGGAGCTTCTCCCTATTATGAACATTTTACCTGTATTTATAGACACATGTGTTTGGGCACCTATCAGGAGCTTATTCTGTTGGCTGTACATATTATGGGTGGGGTTGTTACGGTCCATACTCCACGGTGAGGGGGGGTGTTTCCCATTCACATTTGACTATTACCTGTATTCATTCATACGGGGATTATTTTCTTGGACATTATGTGACTACAGGTATGCAGTTGTACATTACACAAATGTCATGGGTTGTTACTGTACATATGTACGAACCATACCTCTCAACCTCTTTGAGCAACAATTCTGCGCAAACCCTACATGATGGGGAGAGTAAGAGGGACACATTTTAACTAGTTTCCTTACAAGCTTATAACGTTGATAGAATACTAGGTTTTGCATTATCATGACTCTTCTGTGGGATGTGGAGTGATATACTTAATCCTCATTATTTCGTGACGTCAATCCACACCTATTTACCGGACAGATGCAGATTGTCGGAGGCACACAACAATACAAACCTCTGTAATATGCTGTTGTGTTCTGGTACAGCAGTAGCTTGGCATTAGAGACAGAAGTCGGGACGTGCTGGCAGACAGTTGAGTTTCAGACTTCATACTCCGGACATTAATGCCATTGTGCAAACTGTCATTCTATGATATACCTATGTTTATCCATCCACATGGATATATTCCTGCTTGCACCTGTTATACATTCTAGGGAATCTCACTCCTCTGAGCTCTCCATATTCCTGCTCCTCTCTACCCTCCAGCTTAACCAGACTTAGCTGACACTCACTTGACTCCAAGTATGTCATTGTTGTAAATTTCTGTATTACCATTACAAAACTCTGGATTTGCACTGTCTTATTATGCACATTTTATGCATGTGTATTTCCTGACTGTATGCCTTTTACTCTTGTATTTTACCTTTAACATTATGCAGCCTTTATTTCCTTGTATTGCTTGTGGAGCTTTTCTACCCAGGCCTCCACTGTTACTGGGTACTTCTTCACCCAGTGGACTTCCCGGGTACTCAGACTGCACATACATGAATAACTTCTAACAGCTATCTTTGCATATTGTACCTGCTGTTGTACCTTTGTCTCACTTGTATTCACGGCTCTGTCCAGATATCTAGCTCACACAGGTTGTCAGGTATGGTCGGTCACGCCGGCACACACTAGGTATCCCTCACACTTCATCAGGGTTATCCTGTTAATGTCGGGTGTCTTCCTCACCCTTCTGCTGTTTGCCACTATGCGAGTGTGCAATATATTCTCCCGCATATTTGTGTGGGGACACATGCGTCACGGGAAGGTGTTTTATCCTGAGTACTAGGTTATGCATAACCACTGAGGTCTGGACAGTGTCTTGGACCTCTACTTCACATTCTGATTTGTGTCCAGATATCTACAGGATTGGACATTTTGTCATCATACCCTTTCTACTATTTACACAGGTTACTTATCCCGTAAGGGATATTCCAGAAATTGGACCATTCCACACAAAAACGATATTGAAATGTATTTTGGCTTTATGAAAATGTGCAGGGGGTTTAACATGCAGGGAATACATGGTTTGCTATGCTGACACTGCCTAGGGTGACAATACCTACTACATATGCGTAGGGGTCGGTATGTGTAGCTGTGTCTGCAACGAACCAGTGGGCCACGTACGGGTGGATTTGGTGGACATTCTGTTATGGGGGTGGGTTTTGTGATGTGGAGGGTATGCTGGGTAGCCCATTATGCAGCCAGGTGTGTTGCATTTGTTATGGCCAGTTCCATCAGGACCAACCTGGGGGTATGTGACAGTGACATATCTATACATTTTGATCGCACATTTACATGATACATATGTTTGTGGGATTGTGTTCTACACTATGGCCTGTCTGCTTGTCTTGCAGCTGTTTCTCCATGTGTTTGTGTTTATGTCCACTTCACCCACTGCCCCCTCCTATACCTCTGGTTCACCTTTTCTGCATACGACACAGTATCGCCTTTGCGGGTTTTACCATTACCCATCCACCCCTCACATGCAAATTACTCACATCCGATAGCTCACTACTTTTGTTGTTGGGCCATGACACGGCCAGAGTAGCACATTGACTGCCCTACAGGTGTCGGGTACCTTTATGGCTGTGTGGACTACCCTGCCATGTTTGCTTCCCACGTGCTATACCTCACACACATAGGTACACGCCCATACTTCACTTTCATTACTTAGTTGGTATACCCGGGTACTACCCGTTCGGCTGTGTCACATACTAGTTTCGCTTCTACCGATGACTCCCGGGTTTTGCAGACCTGTTGTACTCATTGGGGGGATGGCACCTTTTCCTATGTCCATGCTATTCCTTCCACATATCCGACTGTTGTGGACAATGCCTCCCCACAGTCTACGGTACTGTTTCCACCTTTTCAATTGGCCACAATGTAACATTTGCGGTGGACACAACACATTTTACACGCCGACACATACCCATGGTCAGTTCGGCAGATAGAACTTACAACTCTTGCCTATATCTAAGCTTTAGTCTTGTAGCATTTCGGTGGCTTATTCTTTTTCTTATGACATTTATGTAATATACGTGTGGAGAACAACTGTTTAATGCCACTATTACATGACATCTGAGGGATAATTATGTCCTTTAATCTCTGCACATTTGCCATGTTTACAAGCTTGTGTCAGGATACATCTGGCCACAGCGGTTCTGTCACTCGCAAAGTGGGACAGGTGGTATTCTTAGTCGATGGTACGGGTCATATTGTTCCTTTCGGCCTACATGTGTCCTTATTGTTGTAGCTGTTTCTATGCTCCTGATTCATTTACATGTGTATTCTATTCCCTATCACATTTGTTATGTGGGATACAGACATACCTTTTGTATGTGACTATTACATCCCTTGTGGGATATGATTCGGACATACAGTCACTACATATATCTACATTTATCCTTGTGTATTTTGTTATGGACACATCTGCACAGCTATGTACCCTCCCTCACATTATGGGTCAGCTGGTGACCCTCTCCATTGGGCTGGACATACCTCCTGGCGGCGCCCTAGCATATGATATGTTTCACTTCCACATGGTATAGCTATCAACACTATGTTGGACTACTGGCACATGGTTTTTCTGTCATTTGTTCAAGGCTAGGGACCTGTTATTCCCTATCGTGCATTTGTGTTTGCTTCTTCATTTTCTGTTCGCAGGGACTATCTTGCATGCTTTGTATACGTTTCAGTCTCCACAGACACTGATAGGTGCGATTACTACTGCAGGCGGACTATAATATTCAGCAGTTTAGGTTGCTCATCGACAGCCGACATTGACACACCTCCCTCCGCAACTTCGTTATGCCCTATGCACTTGCGCACATTTCCTATGCACGTGGCTGTGGCGGCTGCACGCCTTCATTAATATGCATATGGCACTACTACTCCATATATACGCCGCACAGCTGGCGCAAGCCTTACACCGGCCTTGCACTGAGCTTCATGAATCCGGGGGAAAGTCTATCACCTCTCCTTCATGTTTATTGATGTCCAGTCTTGGATTGAATGTAATACTTCACACCTGTAAAATCTCACATTTAAGTCTCATCAACAATTCAGGTCTGGTGCACCTCTTAGAAAAAATTATTTAATGGAATATCTAGTTCACCAAAAGGACACTATCAACCTTAAACTGTTTTCTTTTTACTAGCTGTCCATTAAGACTGTTTTTAAATAGAAGGACATAGTTTCAAAACTCAGATGCACATTACCTGCAACATCCTCTCCACCTAACCTTGTCATTACCCTTTACAATCGCTCTCTGACTTACATGTCCGTAACTCTAAAAATATACTAGTTTTTGCTTATTATGTCTAAAATCAAATGAAACAACTCTAGTGCTTGAACTCATATATACTGCAAAAGACCACACTTCATATTCTGATCCTGAAAATACAAACATAATTCATCTTTGAAGTGATATAAACATTTTATATTATTAAAAACAAAACTTGTTAGTGTACAAACATCTCTCCATTATGGCATAAATACATTTGTATAGATAAGGATCATCGCTACACACATTGCTATGTCACTGATTTGATGGAAGCTACTGCCCTTGAAGATAAAAAAATGTTAGTACCAGGTTTAAACATTTACAAATACAATTAATTTCAGATTTGAACAGGCTTGATTTAGTATGTAAATATTCTTTTGTCCATAGAACATCTAACATGTGAGACATTTTTGTACATACATTTGCCACATCTACTGTGACTAAAAAAATCATCCTGTTCAATATTTACATACTGAATTTGTCTATAAAGTGATCTTTTGCATTCTACAAATAAACAACATGTTTTAGCATGGAAGTTGTAGGGTAGGCAAATATGATTAAAGGATTATCTTTGCTGTCCTTCCAAAACAAAGTGCAATGTCAGTCATTGGATCGGTCTTATACTGGCTACAACCTATTTACTAAGCGTGTTATAAAGATTGGCACTCATGAAGTCTGTGAATACGTAATCAGACAAATAGTATGGACCTTAACAAAGGAGGCTTGTGAAAGAAGGTCACCTGACACTTTTACTGTATTCAAAAACTACCTTTTCTCACTATGTTTGTTAAAAATGAACATAATTTACGCTTACGGCTGTGCACAGCTATTTTGGAATGTATACATAGAAGCAGAAAGGTACCATCACATCCACACAGGATGATTAGAGAACTTTGGCAGAATATTTGTATCTTATGGTAGTTATTAATGTCACTCATCAAGACAAAAATAATTTCTTTCTGGCATAAAACTTAAATGAATCATTTTTGTTCAGATAACACATAAATACCAAAGTGCATGTCACATATTATTGGAACCTACTGTTATTCCATTTAGGGTTGCCACCTTTTCAAATGTCCAAAGTGGGACATTTTTGGTACAAATATCAGATTTTGCAGGCCGAAACATACCAACAGCCAGTACAAAGGACAGAACCTCACTTTTTTGCCTAAATAAAAGCTTATTCTTGTAGCATTTTAGTTGCTTATTTTGTTTCTTATAATATTTAGGTGTTTCAGATATAGAATAACTGTTTTATGCAACTATTACATAAAATATAGGAAATAATTTTGTCCTAAAATCTCGGGACATCTGCCATTTTTACAATATTTTTGCAGGGCACAACTGCCTAAAGAGGGACTGTCCCTCGCAAAGTGGGACAGGTGGTAACCCTAATTCCAGTTCAGCAAGTTATGTATGACTGGCTGAAATTCATCAGTGAACTATGTTTGTTGTCAGGTCCAGTCATCAAAACACAGCAGCAAAACAGGCAGGAGAGCTGCTCAGCCGAGCATGGAAGTGATTTTCTGTATGATACTCTAGCCTTCTGCATGGTATCATGTGATGGGCTGCAATGCAAATTTTCTGAAACAGTATGATGAATGGGCCTTGAAAACTTTTGAAATGCTACTTGAACAGGTAACTCTTAACACACACACACACACACACACACACACACACACACACACACACACACACACACACACACACACACACTCACACACGCTCTCACACACACACACACACACACACACACACACACACACACACACACACACACACACACACACATAATGGTGTTCTACCTGCATACTTTCTATGTCATCTGGTTGCTTATAACCAAATAAGTAACATGTTTCTTCTCCCTCATATTTTTTCATGACAGTCAGATGAAAGATCTTCTTAAAAAGCCAGCTTCATGATTACAGCCATTATAAATATCATGCAACTTTACTTATTTTGTTGGTAGTGGATTAACCATTGAGTACCCCTGCAGAACAGACATAGTAACATTTTCTTCATGACTAACATCAGAGAAGAGAAGTTCTGTTAGGTGAAATATCTGGATGTTAAACTGCAGACACAAAACAGTTTTGTTAATAATATTTTGTACATGGACCATAACTGAACAGTTTCACCTAATGATACATGTTAAGAACTTGTATGGCATACCTAACCATTCAAGAATAGGCAGCAGTGTAAATTCCAGAAAAAAATGGCAATTGCATTGTTTCATTTGCAGACAACTTTCAACAAACACGCATGCGCACACACACACACACACACACACACACACACACACACACACACACACACACACACACACACACACACACACACAGGAACAATCACATATTAGGACTTCCACGTGACAGCATAATCATCTGCAGCATACATGTGATGATCTCTGTAACTCATACGAATTAGAAAATCCGTTTTAATAGACTCCTTACCAATGGAAACAATGGAAATAGCTATATGACAAATAAATTGATAGCCAATTCTAGAACAGGCAGCAAATGCATAATCAGCTATAAGCCATAGATTACAACAGTGGTGGATCACCCATTGAATAGCATCCGCTATGATCACTAGTGCAGCAGGCCTAATGTGTATGCATTACTGATCATCACGCATATATGTAATAAATAAAGGACATTGTTAAACATGAATTTGTCTTTCTTAAAGAGAAACAAGCATACTTACATGAGTGACCATGCCCCCAGAATACACTCTTACTTAAATATGGTAACTCCAGGGTCACAGAATGGAAATGAAAGAGCAATCCTTATTACAATGTCATAGTCAACCACAGACAATCCTACTAAAATGTAATCTAACAGAAGCAGGAGTCTGCAAATTGTAACTATCCAGCTGCAGATTCACCATGTATCTAGTTAGAGAAACCATACACTAGCATTTTATATATGCACACATTTGTGTATGCATGTGTTTTTGTTTCTGTTTATGCATTTATATACACACACACACACGTATAAAATGTACATATAAATATAGATACAGGTATAGATATTGATATGTATGAGAACATTACATATGCCTGAGTCCCAAGTATTCAAAAAACAATTTCTGATTCTGAAAATACAAAAATAAATCATCTGTGAGATGATAAAAATATTTTATTTCCCTAAAGATAAACTTGTTAGTATATAAATAAACTTTTCAATGTACATTAAACACATTTGTATAGTTAGGGATTTTAGGGTTAGGGAGCAGGAAAGGAGTTTTAGGGTTAGGGAGTGGGAGGAGAGTTCTCTGATTGGGTAGTGATCAGAGAATCTAGGTTTAGGGAGGGGTGTTGGAGTTTCAGGTTTATGGGGGTCATCAGGGACTTTTGTGATACGGAAGGAAAGTGGAGGTTTGGGGTAATCAAGTGAGGACTTGGGTTGGGAAGTGGGAAGACATTTTAAGTTTTAGTTTAGGTTATTGTAGTTTTATAGGATCAGGTGTTAGGAAGGATATGTGTAAACAGGAGATCCAGCTTGTTGGAGCTCAATCACTTGCTTATTTAAGCAAGTGGCAGTGAGCTGGTTTGTGTTGCAAGCTACTAGCATGCAGACATCTGTAATAGATGTGATAGGTGTGTACAAGACCAACAATCAATGGGGCCTTTTTAAGCTTAGCCAAACATCCCAATTGTGTTCTGCAAGTATTTTTGCCTTAGATGTTATTTTAAGGGGTATATGTAAGCTAGGGCAAGATTTACAGGCTAACTCTGTCCATTAGAGACATAGATGCTAAACCCAGGGTATATTTTTTCAATTTCACATCCACTGGTCCAGGTTTCTCTTGAACAGGATTAGCGAAGACCTCTGCCTCATATAGATAGGAAGTCTGTTCCAGAGAAGGGTAATTCTCTGAGATACATATCTGTCTCTCCAACGTGTCCTATTTATGTTGCAAGTAATGTTTAAATCCCTAGATTGAGTAATCCTAATGCTATTCATTTTGCAGATATACAAAAGATCCATCAGAGTGGGATCCAAGGATACCTTGTATGTGAGTCATAGAGAGTCTTTCAACAGTCTGTAGGAAGCAGCCCTCATTGTGTGTCCAAGATAGTAAGAAAATCCTTCTGTGTTTCTCAATTTATAAGTAAGTGGATGGCATCTAGGTCCAAAGATGTTATCATATCACTGTGCTTGGTCCTCATCAGACTGATCATAGAGTATAATGCCCCTGTCCATATGCACCTGACTAGACCAATGCAGTAACTGGACATTCACAAAGGTTTCTTACAACAAAGATTACAGGGACTAAACACAACATCTGTGCTGATGACCTAAAAGCCCTGTCTCTTTACTTGGTATCATACAGATCAAAATACCTAAATTTTGCTCACAATATAACAGGCCATGATGGAGAGAAAGATATGTTTCTCGGAGAATTCCATTTCTCTGGAACAGGCTTCCCATCCATGTGTGGCAGAGTTCCTTCTTTTCCCTATTTAAGAGCAAGTTGGACCAATGGATGGGTAACTGAAAATTTACCTCTAGTCTGACACCTATGTCTGTGCTGGACAGAGGCAGCCAGTTAATTACCCTGTAAGTAAATCAAATCAGTGGGTTATGTTTGGGTTTCACAGCTAGACTTATAAGTGCCCTTGTGGTCATTAGCCTTGTATATGTCTATGAACTTATGAAACAACCTTAGCTGGATCCAGTGTTTGATGGCTTTTAATGACCTTATTAATAATTTCCATGATAATTCTTTTCATGGTTTTGAATATGAGAGTAGTCAGACTTATGAGTCTGTAGTTTCAGGGGTCTATTGATGCCCCATCCTTGTACAAAGGGATGACCATTGCAGTTCTCTATTTTCATGGCACAAAGCCTGTTCAGAGGTCATGGTTAAATACTGCTTCCAGTGGTCCTGATAGGCAATATTTCAAACTATTTGAGAGGCATCCTGGGATGTTATGGGGGCCCATCGATCCAGTGTGTGTTTGGCCTTAAAGAGCACATCTAGGACCTGTTCCCAAGTGATAGCTGGGGATGGTTGTTTGATAGTATTTCCTGGGGGGAGTAGGAGAGAGAGAGAGAGAATTAAAACTGGAGCTGAATTTTTTTGCCAGCAGATGTGCTATATCTTCCAGCTCTGTGTAGGTGGTTCCAGTTACAATCTGTTCTGCACATTGCTGTGTATTGCCTTTGAGGTCCTGGACTTATTTCTGGTAGGCACAGCTGTCTCTATATATTTAATGACATGATTATACAGTGTTACTGTGTAGAATTCGGCATAGGCAACACATTTCCCAGAGTTTTGAGGGGGGGGGTTGGAATTTTGACAGGTTATCACTTAGCAGCAGGAAGTTGGCCTTATAATAGTTCTTAAATGTTACAGGGTTACCCGGGGTCACAGAACTGATTTTTATTTTGAAGGAGACAGCTTTGTGGTGTGGTCTTGCCAGAGACAAAAACTACACAAGGGAGTATGCTTATACACATGCTGAAAACGTCTTCTACTTCTTCTTTCAGCTTACCACACATGCTGAAAACTGAACTCAGGAAATGGCAACATCTGATGATTCGCTGCTATTCATAATTCAACAGCCTCAAACTCATTTAGAACATGAATTTGTTTCTTATCCATTTAAAAGAAAGGATAATACCACTGGATCCATTATGTTTTATCAAAGTAGTGGGAGCAAACTGCTTCTTAAACGTTTATACTAGTTATCTTTACCTTGAGTACTTAAATCTAAGAGATGTTTTACCATCTGTACTCTTCTGTAAAAATATTGGACCAACTGTAGCTCAACTGGTCAGTAAAATGTAATAATTATTGTGATGACCGTGCCCTGGCCCAGCAATCAAGGAGCCTCAATCCTCATCACTAACACCAGGGAGATCGTCTCCTAGAAAAGAGGAAAGTATAACTAATACACACAGCAAAGTACAATTTCCCTTAAGTGCACACAGAGATCACAGTCACTGGGGCTGGTTGCTCCCTTGCTCACCAGGTCCCTAATAAGACTCCCCACTGGCACAGCTATAGGGTCCAGGTTTCAGCCTAGCTGGCAACCTAAAATCTCCAGTACCCTCTCTGTCCAACCAGTGCTTCATGTCGCTGCCCAAGTAGCTGACACAACACACACACACTTTGAGATAAGTATTTATACAACTTCACAGACACTTCTGGGAAAGGCTGACACAGATTATCCAGCTGTGCCCCTTTACCCAGACCATGCGCTAGTAATCCCTGCCACCACCCAGCTAATAATATCAGCTACTAAAAGGCCCTTAAAAAAGGGTGTCCAATTATTACTGTGCAATATTATTATCCAATGGTAATGTGACTATTCAGTCTAGGCTTATTGGAAGGGCTTAGACAGTAAACTCTATAAATATATAATGTACTCTAAAGCATAATTTATCTCTACATAAACCAGCCACAGGTAGAAGATTTTAAAATATATAATAATAAATAAGTAAAACACAAGACAATACAACTACACCACAGAGATATCTAAGAGTTCAGAGATCACACAGAAACTTAAAAATAATACAGTAGGACAGGTCTGATTTCAAAGAAAAATACCTAATTAAGCATTACTAGCTTTAGCTATTCCTACAAGAAATCACAGTCCTAGAAAGTTACATGTGAGCTTAGGCAGAGTGTTGAGGTAGCTATCCAAGATCAAAATGCTTCAAGTCTCTTGTGAGAAATAGTATTTAAACATTACTAACAAACATGTCTGCTGGGTCCCTCCCAAATTACATCATGTTGACACTTAGGTTTGTCCAGGCAAACAAACTGCATTATTTAGCAATCTAACACCTGCTCAAAAACTTACAACAATAAAAGGCATTTCACATATACACTCTAGCAGAAACCAGAGCAATAAAGCACCTTCCACATGTAAATTCTGGTCATAAATGTTAGCCTTAAAACAATGGGCATGAAACCTTCATCCAAATGCACTGGAGCCGAATTCTAACATGAAAGGGTCACAGCATGCTTCACTGGGCCAGTAGAGTGCAATGTTGTCACATATTTTGTAGTTCCACATTTTACAGTATTCTTTTACACTCAAGAAACATGCCTGTAGTTTACATTTATTTACAAATGCCAGAATTATATATCAAATCTATTTGGCTAGGCTGGCAGCTTTGGCCCATCTCTCCCCTATCATCACAATTATGTAAACACATAGATAAATTCTACCCTTTTTAGTAATGTCACTGACTTTAAAAGATACATAAACTAGATAATTTGTGTATTTTATTCTGTAATCACCTAGACCTGTTACATTATCATTGTTATTGGCTATAAACATGATGTCTGGATCTCAAATAATAACATGATTTATTTAGTTATGAAAGTGCAAAAATAATTAAAATGCTTTATTGACCTATTCAAAAGAAGTTTTTGATCACCTGCAACTCTGTACAAGTAGTGCAATGCCAAATAATGAATCAAATTTAGTTACCTTTAATAGATCTGTGATACCAAACCACAAAAGTATTTAAAACAGAAAATGTATTACTTTCATAACAAGATATGCCCATCAATTCATTGTGCAAAAGCAACATCCTTCTTTCTGTGAGTCTGGTAATCTATATTCCAAAAATATTTATTATGCGGGTCACTCCAATGAACGTCTTATAAATGCTGTTTGCATACATAATGACATGTGTACATACAAACAAATACACACACAAACATACAGTTGTCACATTCATGAAACTGCCAATGTAATTATTCAGTATGCAGTGCAAGGCAATACATTTTACTGTGATAAGAATTTCCATTGGGGAAAAAAAAAATGATGTGATACTGCTGCCCTCTAGTGTCAAGTTTAGAGAGAGCAAGACACACTACAAAGTTTTGAGCAGTAGTGAAATTAATTACTAATAGAGGATTCCTGGGTTTAAATGATATGGCTTTCAACAACAGATTAAAATCAATGTCATCTGAATTTAATTGAACAAATGTTATTCCATTAAAAAGGTTTTACACTTCTGTGTTTTATTATAACTCATATATAAAAGTATTCCAAAGACATATTAATAAATAAAAGCAGGACTATTTCAAGTACATTACAAAAATATTTAGCATACTAAAAACATAAAACATTTACATAATTCAGAACAAGCTACAGAAAGCAGAACATTTAGCTTTAATGAAATGTGTAATTGTAATTCTTATTACAGTGCACTGAATGCAAGAAATAAAAAAATATATATAACATATATTTCATTTTTTATGTAGTGTCATTCATTGTTTGGTTATGTTTATAAAAATTGTTTAAAATAACCATAATGAATGACACTAGATGAAGAAAAAGTACAAATACATGAATTCCTTACATATGGGCTCTTAAAGGAAGGAATAATGTGCATGCATGGTGGAGAGAATGCAGAAGGATGATGAACATTTTGATAATGTAGAAATGAAAACATTTCTAGCAAGGCAGTAAAGAAGACAGGCATAGAAGGAAAATAGCACATGAAGTGTTACTTGAATATCACAGTAGGATTTTAGGAGAATTGTTCACTATAAGTCTGGCAATCATCTACCTTTGGATAGATAGAAAAAGAGATGTACAACAGGATGTAGTGTGAGAATAAATTCACAGAGTCTGATGAGCAAAGTGTATGCTACCTGGATATAAACAATGAAGCTGAGCAAATTATATTCAGCAGACAGAATAAGAATTATTTTATCTTAGCCCTACCACACGCAGGTAGAAATTGAAGGATATGTAACATCTGAAGTCTGTTTAAGGAGAAACTGGATCCTTACACCAAGAAATGTCACGCAAGTAGAACAGCTTTGGTCAGGATGCAATCTGAAGTAAAGGCATATCTTGGCTTCATGAAGACCAGCCCTTTGATATACAATGCAACAATGCAATTTCTTCAAAGAGACATTAATTTAAGCTCACAATGCCCAAAAATATTTTTGTAACAGAGGCTTCCTTCATCGACATACCCTCAAGTGGAATAACCACCCTGCACCATTTAACAGCTATTCCAAACCATGATTTGGACAGTCTGGGTGGCATTTACAGTCATTACACATGTGTGTACATGGGTATCTGTGATGACTGCATGCAAGAACAAACAAAATGTGATTTATAGGTATATGCCATGCATATATGAGCAACACTCAAAAATCCGCAGTCAGTTATATGCAAATGAATGTGTAATGATATTTAAATGAGGAGATGTATGTAAATGCTGTGCCAGTCATATTGTAATAGTGTTTCTGTCTCACCTTTTTAATTTACAGTTGCATTTTGCTACACAAGCGCCCAGTGCACACATATGCTATATAAAAAGATGCAGCATCTTTTGTGGTCACTTTGCAGACCAAGAAGATGTGTGGTTTTACTTTGAGTTTTGCTGTTTCCCATTTTGAGGTGTTTGGACTAGGACATGGTGGCCTCAGAAGATGTTTTGTAGAAGCAAAGCATACTGGTAGCTCATTGTAACTTAGTAGAGGACAAGGAGCTTGATTCCATTAAAGTGGGCTTGTATATTATTAGGGCTTTTGTAAGTTTGTATTGCCTACACATTAGAACTGGGGAAACATGTGGCTTTTCTAGTCATGTGGATACAAAGGTATGCAAAGCTCTCTTTATACTTGCCACAGAGACCAGAAAAAATGTATGTTGAGTAAATACTCTATTGACCATTGTAGGGATATCACAGTAAGCATCCATCTGAAGCCTAATTAAGGTTTATTAATGATGAATTTGCTGTGTTGTGTCTATTTACACCAACTATATATTAATTGTAAATATATAATTAAATACACTATTGAATTTATTATTGACTATTTTATTTTGGTTATTGTGGTAGGAGTTCAAATTGTATACTTATAAATTGTATACATATACAATAGTAATATACACTAGTATTTTTAACAATAAAAAACAATTTTATGTATGGGTAAATGAATATGGGTATGTTAGAAGTTTTTGTTGATTCACATGATATTTTCTTTATATATGTACTTATTTTTATTATTTTTATTGTTTATATAATGTGTGATATTGTCAGTTTGAATGTATCTTTTTAAGAAATTCAATCAATTTAGGAATTCACAATTGAATAATTGGTTTTAATGATTATATAAATGAATATGCTGGGTGTAATTATCTTGTAAGACTCTGATGATACCAGTTTATCTGGTGAAAGCGCTCAGTCGGTGTGCTTGTGTGGATTAAACAGCTTCCTTTACATCTGTTCGTGGTCTTTGCCTTATTGTCACCCTCATTCTGTGGTGGACCTGTTTGTATTTCAAATTGTTTGTGGATTCCTTTGTTGGAGTCTAATTTTGTTTTCTGTTTATCGTTTGGTCGACCTGGACATTGAGGTGTTGGCGTGGCAAGTCGTGAGCATGGAGGCATTACTTAAGGAACTTACTACTGTGTTGGGCAAGTTGGTTCGGCTTTATGAAGAGGAGAGTGTCAAGGATGATGTTACTCCCATCAACAGCCCTACGGAGACTCAGGTAGAGCTGTACACCATGCATTCTCCTAGCGACATAACACCGGGGCAAAGGGTCGTACGGCAACGTACAGTGGAGTCGCTGGGCGAAACAACACTGGTGTTAATATTTCCAATGTTGCTGTAGCATCAGCATCGGGTTCAATGGACTACAACACCCAGCAACGCAACATTATTTCCTGGTTGGAAGCTCCTACATTGGACGTGCATTGTGATTCGTCCGTAGGGGAACACGAGGGTCAAACTAACCAGCAACCTCTTACGCTACGAGAACAAATTTTCAAATATGAGAAAGTTTGTACCAAGTATCGTGCAGTTCAGTTGGATAGTTTATTTTTAACTAAATCAAAGGAACTGGGGCAGATACCGATGGGTCTACGTATCTGGAAACTACCCACGGGGATCAATCCTGACTTGGAAGCATACAAGGAATTGATAAAACTATACCAAAGGACAGGTATGGATTTGCTTGACATTATTTTGAGTCACAATGAAGTTAAACTTAAACAGCTTCGCGAAGAAATTGTCAGGCTGGATACAAACATCACAAAAGATTTATTATTTTTTCAGCACAAGAATCATTTCGAGAGGGTCACTAAGAATGTTGACATTTTTGTGAGTAAGAATAAGGTTATCAAAAACAAAAAGTTAAATAGAGACTGCATTGCATATAAAACTGGGACAGCATATCCACCAGGACGTAAGGTAGTTAAACCTCACATGGAAACACACACTAGGTGTGATTCCAACAGCTTTAATGAAGAATGTACTGATGATTGTCAGGGTGAGGACATTTTTTTGGGCGAGCCGGAGTTGCCACGGAGGTCCGAGAGACTATTGAACAAGGGGCGACACCGAGGACAATTTCATCAATCGTGTCCAGGGAGGAGGGGGATGAATTTTCATTAACACCTTCCACCTCTGACTTTCAAGTTAATTTTGTGGTGTGTGAAGACATTAATGGTTTGTTTTTATCTGACAGTCTTTGCTCACAAAATTGTAAAGTCAATGAGGGGGAATGTGGTGAATTTTGCAATGCTATTACACCTCTACCCACCTGTGTTGACACTGATACAAATGTTGATTTTGGTGATAGTTGTCTTCTTGTTATTTATGATGAAAATGCTGACAATGATGATAATGCTGAGGTGGGTTTGTTTCAACATGACAATAATATAGTGGATACTTTTCAATATGGAGTTGTCGATACTGTGATGGATAGTTATGCATTGAATGGTGGCAAAGTGTGTGATTCTAATGATGGGGTTGGTATGGAGGAAAGATGTGAATTTGGTAACATCTCAATATTTCCACTAGACGATGTATTAGATGATGGACCAGTGGTCCTTGATGAGGTAGGTGCCCCTCCTGTTCAAAAGGATTGTGAGGGCTTAGGAGGTTTTTATCATGACATTATCACCACTGCTTTTGTACCAACAGGATTTGTTGAAACTGGGATGGTGATTAATGAAATCAACAGTGGGAACATCAGTCATAGGTTGACATGTTTTGACAATGAATCTTTTATGCTCAGTGGGGGTAATGCATTTTTGGAAGACAATGGTATCCTTGATAATAAGGAAGTTTATCCTTCAAATGACCTGGTACATGTGAGTCCCGGATTTGATTTGTGTAATGTTGGTGTAGAGACACAAGGTGTCAGTAATGTGACATTTATTCCAAATGAGGGTATGAAACACAGTATTAACAAGGAAATGGGATTCATCATATACAATTACACTGATTTAGTTATCAATGATTCATATTTTAAATTGTTTAGTAAGGGTGAAAAATTTGTGCCGAGTTTTAATCTTGACACAATGCAGTTATTAAAAAGTTTCAAGTTATTTGTGAGGGAAATAAATTTGAAACTTTATTTTCACTCATCTTGTCCTGGTAATAATACCCAAGATGGAGTATCTCAAGGTAGTGTACTTCGAAGGAAAAGTACTTTTGTGCCACCTCCCAATAAGGAGATTAGTGTTTTTGAAAAAATGGTTGAATATGAATTGAGGAAAATGTGTTTGCAAAGGGCTACATATGTTGACAATTTGACCAAAAACAAAAGGGCCGTACTTAAAGAATTTACATCATCAGGCCAATATAGATGTATGAGGCCAGATAAAGGTGGGGGGATGGTCATCATGCACAACATTGACTATGTTGGTCAAATAATGAAAATTTTGAATGATGATAACACCTATGGAAGGGTATCTGTTCACGAGATCAATTTGGCGTATCAGAGAATTGATTTATATTTGCTGGATGCTCTATACCAAGGAACTATCAACGAAGCTGATTTTCATTTTTTGGCAGTGAAGTTCCCTAATATGCCAACATTTTTTGGCATACCTAAGGTACATAAGGGAACTGAATGTTTACAGTTTCGCCCTATCGTTTTAGCAAAAGGTTCTAAGACTGAACCTTTGGCTGCGTATGTTGATTTTTATTGTAAAAAAGCTCTAATAGATGCTGAACATATATTGAAGGACTCATGACACTGTTTAGAGAGATTGAATTCGGTTGATTTTTCAAAATTGGGTAACTTTGGTTTTTTGACAATTGATGTCATCAATTTGTTTTCTGTCATCCCACATCAAGAGGGCCTAGAGTTATTTTATGACAGTTTGTATTCTAGTATGAGTTTTGACTCTGAGAAATTGGAGATTTTTCATGGGCTTATGGAATTGGTGCTTAACAACAATTTTTTTACCTTTGAAGGGGAAAGATATAAGCAGGTAACTGGGGTAGCAATGGGTGCCAAGTGTGCCCCGGTCTATGCCAATTTGGTTCTTTTGGCCTGGGAAAAAGAAAATATCTTCAATTCTAGATTTGTCAAAAATATACCATTGTACAATAGATTTCTTGATGATCTACTCATTCTATGGAAGGGTGACGACGTTAGTGCCAGGGAATTCATTGATTATTTAAACAACTGTTCTGGGTTTTTAAAATTTACACACAATTGGAGTCGTGATTATACGAATTATTTAGATATCAGGATTTCTAAAAATGAAACGGGGTTTCTTAGTAGCATTTATAGGAAACCTAGTTATGCCAATTCTATGTTGCACTATACTAGTTGCCACCCGATTCACCAGAGGAGAGGCTTGGTCAAAGGCCAGATGGTTCGTCTTTCTAGGTTGATCAGTGATGATGATGATTTCAAAAATGAGATGTATACACTGATTGGTTTATTTTTGTAGAGGGGCTATCCATTGACACTTCTAATTAAAACTAAAAAAGAAGTGTATAGGAAAAGGAGAAGTAAATATGTCCCGATTTTGAAAACAAGGGGTATGTATTCCACCATTATCAAACCCAATGGTGAAGAAAATAATAAGGGTATGGATATGACTGGTCCTAAGTTTGTTTTGAAATACAATGATTGTTCTTTAGAAATTTGTGCAAACTTAAAGAGTTTATGGGATTACTTCTTGAGTGAAGGCTTAAAAACAATTTTGGGTGACGCTCCTGTGATTGTGTTTAGTAGGGGAAACAATTTGAAGGATATCTTGGAGAGGAAAAATGATGTGTCTATGAGATCACAAATGAGTAAATGTGGATGTTGTAAATGGTGCAGATACATAGCAGAAGGTTCCAATCTTACAGTGGCGGGGTACGGGCGTACAATTGCATGTCCTGGACGCTGTAATTGTGTAACAAATAATTGTGTATATGTAGCTTCTTGCATGACATGCGAAGCATTTTATGTAGGTAAGACTACGAGATGTTTGAAAGAGAGAATTAGGGAGCATTGTGGTTCTATTAGAAGAAGGGATGACTACAATGCCCTTTTTTTGCATACCAGGACTTGTTGTCAATTTAAGAAGTTTTTGTTTTTTGTAGTGGATAGGATAAAACCTAATAGTTATGGTGATGTCAACAACCTTGTAGCCCTACGGGAAATGGAGTGGCAGATTAGGTTAAATGCCACAAAATTTCCAGGGATCAATGAAAGTATATCTTTAAAACCTCTGTTAAAGTACAGAGCTAACTATATTTAGGTTTACATCATTGCAGAGATTTATATGATGGTTGTGGTTTATTAATGATGAATTTGCTGTGTTGTGTCTATTTACACCAACTATATATTAATTGTAAATATATAATTAAATACACTATTGAATTTATTATTGACTATTTTATTTTGGTTATTGTGGTAGGAGTTCAAATTGTATACTTATAAATTGTATACATATACAATAGTAATATACACTAGTATTTTTAACAATAAAATTTTTTTTATGTATGGGTAAATGAATATGGGTATGTTAGAAGTTTTCGTTGATTCACATGATATTTTCTTTATATATGTACTTATTTTTATTATTTTTATTGTTTATATAATGTGTGATATTGCCAGTTTGAATGTATCTTTTTAAGAAATTCAATCAATTTAGGAATTCACAATTGAATAATTGGTTTTAATGATTATATAAATGAATATGCTGGGTGTAATTATCTTGTAAGACTCTGATGATACCAGTTTATCTGGTGAAAGCGCTCAGTCGGTGTGCTTGTGTGGATTAAACAGCTTCCTTTACATCTGTTCATGGTCTTTGCCTTATTGTCACCCTCATTCTGTGGTGGACCTGTTTGTATTTCAAATTGTTTGTGGATTCCTTTGTTGGAGTCTAATTTTGTTTTCTATTTATAGGTATATGCCATGCATATATGAGCAACACTCAAAAATCCGCAGTCAGTTATATGCAAATGAATGTGTAATGATATTTAAATGAGGAGATGTATGTAAATGCTGTGCCAGTCATATTGTAATAGTGTTTCTGTCTTACCTTTTTAATTTACAGTTGCATTTTGCTACACAAGCGCCCAGTGCACACATATGCTATATAAAAAGATGCAGCATCTTTTGTGGTCACTTTGCAATCCAAGAAGATGTGTGGTTTTACTTTGAGTTTTGCTGTTTCCCATTTTGAGGTGTTTGGACTAGGACATGGTGGCCTCAGAAGATGTTTTGTAGAAGCAAAGCATACTGGTAGCTCATTGTAACTTAGTAGAGGACAAAGAGCTTGATTCCATTAAAGTGGGCTTTTATATTATTAGGGCTTTTGTGAGTTTGTATTGCCTACACATTGGAATTGGGGAAACATGTGGCTTTTCTAGTCATGTGGATACAAAGGTATGCAAAGCTCTCTTTATACTTGCCACAGAGACCAGAAAAAATGTATGTTAAGTAAATACTCTATTGACCATTGTAGGGATATCACAGTAAGGATCCATCTGAAGCCTAATAAATGTGTACTGGCACTCTGCCATGATATCGCATTACTAAATACCACATTAATATGTATATAAGGTCATCTCTTCCCTGAATGTAAGTGAACTGCTTCTTAACAAACATACCTTTCAATCTCTAAGAGCCAGCAATCTGGGCATAGCCCAAAATAATGGGGGGGGGGTGTGCAAAGGGCCAAAAATAAGAACAGATTCTAAATATTGCTCCTAAAAAGTGGCTAGAAAAACAGGATGTGTTATCATGTATTTTTCTGAAGGATATGAAGTCAAAAATCAAATTTGTTTCATTATGTAGTGATTTCAGTCCTCAGTGATTTGCAAGAAAACCACAACTTTTATGAGGAACAGACCAAAAAAATGAGGCAAAAAATCTGGACAGTTGAGACATATGTTAAGAAACAAGAGACCAGGTGGCTTAACCCTCTAGAATTTCATTTGAGGTAAAATTAAAAAAGGTAACTGGACCTGAGTTACATTATATACCTAATTATGTTTACCCTGATTCAACTTCACCTTTAATCCAAGTAATGTGCAAATGTGTGAGTACACATAAAAACAAAGACAATACAATATTAAATATAAAAGCACTAAAACAAAATAAAAGATTGACACAAAAATGTGAAAAATATGGAACTAGTTAGAAATAATCTGAAATAACAAGCAACTTCAAATTTGTCAAGACACACTCACTAGCTGTAGCTAAGATATGTAATATACAGAATTTATTGAAGGCAAAAATTGCAACCAAGGTCACATATATTAAGGTCTTTCTTGCCATCTGTAAGCTAATTCACATAAAACTGTCTCTAGGGAGTCCTTAAGACTGGCAAGTGTTGGGAATTCCCTCAGTAAATCACACAGAAAATTGCAAAGTATCGTGACAAAAATCTAAGTCCTAAGGAATTCCAGGCAAACAGATTGAAATGTCAGTAGTCTATCAGGAGTTGAGTACTTGGATTGAGTCATCTGGTACTTGGTCAAGAAGTCCTGCAGATAGGAAGGTCCAAGCCAAATAGCGCAATTTAAGCTAAGCTGTGAACTTTATACCATATTCACTGTTTAACAGGCTGTCAATAAAGATTTTGTAGTATTGGCATAACATCTGAACATCAAAGTAAGTAATCAATTGTGAGTCATGTACCTCCTGAAGATGGTGAAGATCTGTGTCAGACACTCCCTGTACAGAAAATTCCAGTAATCCTTACAGGACAAGCAAATATATGCACTGCTGTGGAGAGATCAGAGTATGGAATTAAATGTTCAATAAGCATGAGATTACTAAAATGGAAATAAGAGACCTGATGACAGATGAAATCTGCTCCTTCGCTATCAACATGTGAATAAAAATCACCCTTTAATCACACAACTATAGACATGAGGTGTGGATTGGTCCTCTGTAAAAAAATACCTGGAGATGAAATGGACACAGTCCATCAGGTTAAAAAGAATCTATTAAAACTCGGTGATCTGATGATTAGTTTTGCCACATCAGCAAAACCAAAAAAGGGAGGGCATGAAGAAGGAAGAGTTATCTGCAGATTCTTGACTTAGTCTGCCTGTTCCATAGGCAGTCCTGTTTCCACTGTAGAATTTTAGTTATGCACACAGAGTATACAGGAAAGAATCCCCTGGGTCTGTTGTATCAATATTATACTAGATAACCTCAAAGGACTTTTTATTAGGGGTTACATTCTTAGGGGGTTTAGAAACATGCAACTTATAGCAGGAGAAAACGTATTTATTTATTTAACATTTGTTTACCGGGGAAGTCCGACTGAGCAAAATTGCCCATTTTCAGTGGAGGCCCAGGGAGAAAAGCTCCACATAACAACAACTTAACAGTCAGTATTTCAAACAGTAGTGAAACAATCAGAGAAATGATAGTAATAAATCACATAATAACATATTACAGTTCAAGTTGGTAATTAGGCTAACAGTATCACTTAGTAACACATATTTTGACAGTTACATTCACAGTAAGATGTTGTCCTGTTCGATTCTCAGCAAGAGCGTCTTCTGTGTGGAGACATGCGTGAATGGGCATACCTTCGTTGAAGGTTGTGAATCAGGGCTGGCAACTCGGCACGTAAAAATCTACTGCCAATCATTAGCGGACCGGAGTTCCGCTGTGGCGACCCTTAACCGGGAAAAGCCGAAAGACACAACAACAACAACTTAGTATCAAGAAATCATTCAGTGGAGTAGTGTCTCAGAAATACAACAGCTTAATATGCAGTGGAGTAGTGTCTCAGATATACCTGTTTGGTACTGTAAATTATGTTTAATGTTGCTATACTTATGATTACATGGGATCAGTAACCAATTAGACATACATTGAAAGTGGAGAGCAGGGAGAGAGAGGGTGAGGATGGGGGTAAGTAAGGTATTCAGTAAGTACAGAGATATAGTGAAAGTGGAGGATAGGAAGAGAGAGGGTGAGGATGGGGTAAGTAAGGTATTCAGTAAGTACAGAGATATAGTGAAAGTGGAGGATAGGAAGAGAGAGGGTGAGGATGGGGGTAAGTAAGGTATTCAGTAAGTACAGAGATATAGTGAAAGTGGAGGATAGGAAGAGAGAGGGTGAGGATGGGGGTAAGTAAGGTATTCAGTAAGTACAGTACAGAGATATAGTGAAAGTGGAGGATAGGAAGAGAGAGGGTGAGGATGGGGGTAAGTAAGGTATTCAGTAAGTACAGAGATATAGTGAAAGTGGAGGATAGGAAGAGAGAGGGTGAGGATGGGGGTAAGTAAGGTATTCAGTAAGTACAGAGATATAGTGAAAGTGGAGGATAGGAAGAGAGAGGGTGAGGATGGGGGTAAGTAAGGTATTCAGTAAGTACAGAGATATAGTGAAAGTGGAGGATAGGAAGAGAGAGGGTGAGGATGGGGGTAAGTAAGGTATTCAGTAAGTACAGAGATATAGTGAAAGTGGAGGATAGGAAGAGAGAGGGTGAGGATGGGGGTAAGTAAGGTATTCAGTAAGTACAGAGATATAGTGAAAGTGGAGGATAGGAAGAGAGAGGGTGAGGATGGGGTAAGTAAGGTATTTAGTAAGTACAGAGATATAGTGAAAGTGGAGGATAGGAAGAGAGAGGGTGAGGATGGGGGTAAGTAAGGTATTCAGTAAGTACAGAGATATAGTGAAAGTGGAGGATAGGAAGAGAGAGGGTGAGGATGGGGTAAGTAAGGTATTCAGTAAGTACAGAGATATAGTGAAAGTGGAGGATAGGAAGAGAGAGGTGAGGATGGGGTAAGTAAAGTATCCAGTAAGTACAGAGATATATTGAAAGTGGAGGATAGGAAGAGAGAGGGAGAGGATGGGAGTAAGTAAGGTATTCAGTAAGTACAGAGATATAGTGAAAGTGGAGGATAGGAAGAGAGAGGGTGAGGATGGGGTAAGTAAGGTATTCAGTAAGTACAGAGATATAGTGAAAGTGGAGGATAGGAAGAGAGAGGGTGAGGATGGGGTAAGTAAGGTATTTAGTAAGTACAGAGATATAGTGAAAGTGGAGGATAGGAAGAGAGAGGGTGAGGATGGGGGTAAGTAAGGTATTCAGTAAGTACAGAGATATAGTGAAAGTGGAGGATAGGAAGAGAGAGGGTGAGGATGGGGGTAAGTAAGGTATTCAGTAAGTACAGAGATATAGTGAAAGTGGAGGATAGGAAGAGAGAGGGTGAGGATGGGGTAAGTAAGGTATTCAGTAAGTACAGAGATATAGTGAAAGTGGAGGATAGGAAGAGAGAGGGTGAGGATGGGGGTAAGTAAGGTATTCAGTAAGTACAGAGATATAGTGAAAGTGGAGGATAGGAAGAGAGAGGGTGAGGATGGGGGTAAGTAAGGTATTCAGTAAGTACAGAGATATAGTGAAAGTGGAGGATAGGAAGAGAGAGGGTGAGGATGGGGGTAAGTAAGGTATTCAGTAAGTACAGAGATATAGTGAAAGTGGAGGATAGGAAGAGAGGGTGAGGATGGGGGTAAGTAAGGTATTCAGTAAGTACAGAGATATAGTGAAAGTGGAGGATAGGAAGAGAGAGGGTGAGGATGGGGGTAAGTAAGGTATTCAGTAAGTACAGAGATATAGTGAAAGTGGAGGATAGGAAGAGAGAGGGTGAGGATGGGGGTAAGTAAGGTATTCAGTAAGTACAGAGATATAGTGAAAGTGGAGGATAGGAAGAGAGAGGGTGAGGATGGGGTAAGTAAGGTATTCAGTAAGTACAGAGATATAGTGAAAGTGGAGGATAGGAAGAGAGAGGGTGAGGATGGGGGTAAGTAAGGTATTCAGTAAGTACAGAGATATAGTGAAAGTGGAGGATAGGAAGAGAGAGGGTGAGGATGGGGTAAGTAAGGTATTCAGTAAGTACAGAGATATAGTGAAAGTGGAGGATAGGAAGAGAGAGGGTGAGGATGGGGGTAAGTAAGGTATTCAGTAAGTACAGAGATATAGTGAAAGTGGAGGATAGGAAGAGAGAGGGTGAGGATGGGGAAAGTAAGGTATTCAGTAAGTACAGAGATATAGTGAAAGTGGAGGATAGGAAGAGAGAGGGTGAGGATGGGGGTAAGTAAGGTATTCAGTAAGTACAGAGATATAGTGAAAGTGGAGGATAGGAAGAGAGAGGGTGAGGATGGAGGTAAGTAAGGTATTCAGTAAGTACAGAGATATAGTGAAAGTGGAGGATAGGAAGAGAGAGGGTGAGGATGGGGGTAAGTAAGGTATTCAGTAAGTACAGAGATATAGTGAAAGTGGAGGATAGGAAGAGAGAGGGTGAGGATGGGGGTAAGTAAGGTATTCAGTAAGTACAGAGATATAGTGAAAGTGGAGGATAGGAAGAGAGAGGGTGAGGATGGGGTAAGTAAGGTATTCAGTAAGTACATAGATATAGTGAAAGTGGAGGATAGGAAGAGAGTGGCTGAGGATGGGGTAAGTAAGGTATTCAGTAAGTACAGAGATATAGTGAAAGTGGAGGATAGGAAGAGAGAGGGTGAGGATGGGGGTAAGTAAGGTATTCAGTAAGTACAGAGATATAGTGAAAGTGGAGGATAGGAAGAGAGAGGGTGAGGATGGGGGTAAGTAAGGTATTCAGTAAGTACAGAGATATAGTGAAAGTGGAGGATAGGAAGAGAGAGGGTGAGGATGGGGGTAAGTAAGGTATTCAGTAAGTACAGAGATATAGTGAAAGTGGAGGATAGGAAGAGAGAGGGTGAGGATGGGGGTAAGTAAGGTATTCAGTAAGTACAGAGATATAGTGAAAGTGGAGGATAGGAAGAGAGAGGGTGAGGATGGGGTAAGTAAGGTATTCAGTAAGTACAGAGATATAGTGAAAGTGGAGGATAGGAAGAGAGAGGTGAGGATGGGGGTAAGTAAGGTATTCAGTAAGTACAGAGATATAGTGAAAGTGGAGGATAGGAAGAGAGAGGGTGAGGATGGGGGTAAGTAAGGTATTCAGTAAGTACAGAGATATAGTGAAAGTGGAGGATAGGAAGAGAGAGGGTGAGGAGGGGGGTAAGTAAGGTATTCAGTAAGTACAGAGATATAGTGAAAGTGGAGGATAGGAAGAGAGAGGGTGAGGATGGGGGTAAGTAAGGTATTCAGTAAGTACAGAGATATAGTGAAAGTGGAGGATAGGAAGAGAGAGGGTGAGGATGGGGTAAGTAAGGTATTCAGTAAGTACAGAGATATAGTGAAAGTGGAGGATAGGAAGAGAGAGGGTGAGGATGGGGGTAAGTAAGGTATTCAGTAAGTACAGAGATATAGTGAAAGTGGAGGATAGGAAGAGAGGGTGAGGATGGGGTAAGTAAGGTATTCAGTAAGTACAGAGATATAGTGAAAGTGGAGGATAGGAAGAGAGAGGTGAGGATGGGGTAAGTAAGGTATTCAGTAAGTACAGAGATATAGTGAAAGTGGAGGATAGGAAGAGAGAGGGTGAGGATGGGGGTAAGTAAGGTATTCAGTAAGTACAGAGATATAGTGAAAGTGGAGGATAGGAAGAGAGAGGGTGAGGATGGGGGTAAGTAAGGTATTCAGTAAGTACAGAGATATAGTGAAAGTGGAGGATAGGAAGAGAGAGGGTGAGGATGGGGGTAAGTAAGGTATTCAGTAAGTAAGTACAGAGATATAGTGAAAGTGGAGGATAGGAAGAGAGGGTGAGGATGGGGTAAGTAAGGTATTGATTAAGTAAAGAAATAGAGTGAAAGTAGAGGATAGAAAGAGAGAGGCTGAGGATGTGGGCAAGTAAGGTATTCAGTAAGTACAGTGATATAGTGAAAGTGGAGGATACGAAGAGAGAGGGTGTGGCTGGTCGTAAGTAAGGTATTCAGTAAGTACAGAGATATAGTGAAAGTGGAGGATAGGAAGAGAGAGGTGAGGATGGGGGTAAGTAAGGTATTCAGTAAGTACAGATATAGTGAAAGTGGAGGATAGGAAGAGAGAGGGTGAGGATGGGGGTAAGTAAGGTATTCAGTAAGTACAGAGATATAGTGAAAGTGGAGGATAGGAAGAGAGAGGGTGAGGATGGGGTAAGTAAGGTATTCAGTAAGTACAGAGATATAGTGAAAGTGGAGGATAGGAAGAGAGAGGGTGAGGATGGGGGTAAGTAAGGTATTCAGTAAGTACAGAGATATAGTGAAAGTGGAGGATAGGAAGAGAGAGGTGAGGATGGGGTAAGTAAGGTATTCAGTAAGTACAGAGATATAGTGAAAGTGGAGGATAGGAAGAGAGAGGGTGAGGATGGGGTAAGTAAGGTATTCAGTAAGTACAGAGATATAGTGAAAGTGGAGGATAGGAAGAGAGAGGGTGAGGATGGGGTAAGTAAGGTATTCAGTAAGTACAGAGATATAGTGAAAGTGGAGGATAGGAAGAGAGAGGGTGAGGATGGGGTAAGTAAGGTATTCAGTAAGTACAGAGATATAGTGAAAGTGGAGGATAGGAAGAGAGAGGGTGAGGATGGGGTAAGTAAGTGGGTATTCAGTAAGTACAGAGATATAGTGAAAGTGGAGGATAGGAAGAGAGGGTGAGGATGGGGGTAAGTAAGGTATTCAGTAAGTACAGAGATATAGTGAAAGTGGAGGATAGGAAGAGAGAGGGTGAGGATGGGGGTAAGTAAGGTATTCAGTAAGTACAGAGATATAGTGAAAGTGGAGGATAGGAAGAGAGAGGGTGAGGATGGGGTAAGTAAGGTATTCAGTAAGTACAGAGATATAGTGAAAGTGGAGGATAGGAAGAGAGAGGGTGAGGATGGGGTAAGTAAGGTATTCAGTAAGTACAGAGATATAGTGAAAGTGGAGGATAGGAAGAGAGAGGGTGAGGATGGGGGTAAGTAAGGTATTCAGTAAGTACAGAGATATAGTGAAAGTGGAGGATAGGAAGAGAGAGGGTGAGGATGGGGTAAGTAAGGTATTCAGTAAGTACAGAGATATAGTGAAAGTGGAGGATAGGAAGAGAGAGGGTGAGGATGGGGGTAAGTAAGGTATTCAGTAAGTACAGAGATATAGTGAAAGTGGAGGATAGGAAGAGAGAGGGTGAGGATGGGGTAAGTAAGGTATTCAGTAAGTACAGAGATATAGTGAAAGTGGAGGATAGGAAGAGAGAGGGTGAGGATGGGGGTAAGTAAGGTATTCAGTAAGTACAGAGATATAGTGAAAGTGGAGGATAGGAAGAGAGAGGGTGAGGATGGGGTAAGTAAGGTATTCAGTAAGTACAGAGATATAGTGAAAGTGGAGGATAGGAAGAGAGAGGGTGAGGATGGGGGTAAGTAAGGTATTCAGTAAGTACAGAGATATAGTGAAAGTGGAGGATAGGAAGAGAGAGGGTGAGGATGGGGGTAAGTAAGGTATTCAGTAAGTACAGAGATATAGTGAAAGTGGAGGATAGGAAGAGAGAGGGTGAGGATGGGGGTAAGTAAGGTATTCAGTAAGTACAGAGATATAGTGAAAGTGGAGGATAGGAAGAGAGAGGGTGAGGATGGGGGTAAGTAAGGTATTCAGTAAGTACAGAGATATAGTGAAAGTGGAGGATAGGAAGAGAGAGGGTGAGGAAGAGAGAAATGGGTGCAGCCTGGTGCGGAGCAGGAGCATAACCAGTTGTCATTTAGGTGAGACTTTAGCAGTTTTCTGAGGTACGTTAGGTTTGCTGTGTTTAGGATGTTCTGTGGGGTGGAGTTCCATGATTTAGTTACGTAGTTAGAATATAGTGAGTATCCAAATCTGTTGTTGGATTTTGTTACTTCGAGTAGTAATTTTTTTGAGGATCATGAGTCCTGCTATTTAGGTGGATTTGTACTAGGTCCTGTAGGGATGGACATTTGTTGGGTAGCTAAACTATGGAACGGGCTATGGTAAGTTTGTTTAGGGTTAGTAGGTTGGGCAGCCCTAGCCATTTGAGTTGTTTCAGAGCAAGACAATGATGGGTTCTGAGGGGCAGGTTAGCAGCAAATCTGGCTGTCTTATGGTAGCATGATTCAAGTTTGCTTAAGTCTGATTTTTTGAGGTTAGTAAATATAGGGGAGGCATAGAATAAAATGGACAGTAGGTTGGTCCTGGCAATAGCTTGTCTGGAAGAGTTTGTTAAGAAAGGTTTTCTTCTATAAAGGGAACCTAATTTAATGTGGGCCTTTTTGATGGCATGAGATAAACGTTTGTCTTTAACTTATCATCTAGAATAATGATACCTAGCAGCTTGGTTTGTGAGGTGGGTTTACTTAGATTGTGATTGGATGAGGTGATTGTAAAGTCATGCTTGGGAGAGTTTGTTTTGTGACATTGGTTAGTGAGCAACATTAGTTTGGTTTTGTTGGGATTAAGGATGAGCTGGTATTTTTCTAAGAAAGACTCGATGGCAGTAAAAGATTTTTGAGTGTTGTCTTGTAGTTGTTTTAGGGTAGGTGCAGTGCAGATGACAGTGGAGCCGTCTGCATATTGTATGATGGAAGCAAGGTTATTAGCTTTGTGTAGGTTATTGGTCAGAGCTGTGAAGAGCAGAGGCCCAAGAAATGAGCCTTATGGAACACCTACTGAATGGGAAGTGGGGAGTAGAGGTCACCTTGCACTTTGACTGATTGATAGCTGTCAGATAGGTAATTTTGGAACCAAATGAGAGTGTTTCTAGCTATGTAAAGTGATGCAAACTCATGTAGGAGTTGTTCACGGGGCAATGTGTCAAATGTGTTTGACATGTTGAGAAATATTGAGGCAACCATTTGGCCATTATTTTTTAGTTGGCTGACAGTAGTGGTCAATTTGAGCAGTGCTGTGGTAGTACTATGGCCTGCTCGAAATCCGTGTTGTGCATGGGAAAGGAGCTTATTAAATAGTAGGTGCTGCATCAGTTGGGAGTCGATGCACTTTTCTAAGATTTTAGAAAAAGGGGATAGTATAGATATTCACCTATAGTTAGGTAGTTCTAGTGAGGAGCCTCCTTTGTGGAGTGGGATTACTTAGGAGGTTTTTCAGATTTTAGGTACATACTGTTCAGTGATAGATCTATTGATCAGTATTGCTACTGGGTAGCAGATTACATTGGTTGCTAATTTGAGATAGTCGTTCAGCAGCTTGTCTGCAGCAAGGGTTGTGGGTTTCAGTTGGCTTAGCAATTTCTTTATTGTACTTGTTTGAACAGGTTTGAGAGAGAGAGGTAGGTGAATCAGTGATAGTAGGGAGGGTGATTTGATGCAGGCTCTTTTAGTTTTTTATGAGTAAGAGGATGGAGTTTATGAAAAATTAGTTAAAGTCGGATGCTATGCTTTCTTCTGTGTTTTTGATATTTGGGGAAGGTCTAGGGGTGTGGCCTGGATGGATACGCTGGTTAATGAAGACCCAGAATTTTTGTGGGTTGTATCAATGCTTGGACTGAATGTTTGTATAGTACAGTTTTTTATCAGCTCTGATTTGCTTTTTGCAGACCTTTCTTAGGAAGCGGTAAGTATCTAGGGAAGGTTTTGATTTGTTGGTTATATGTTGACAACTGAGCTTGTCTCTTGATTTTAGTAACTGTTTGATTTCTTTAGAGAGCCATGGGCACTTGTTAGTTTTTGTTCTTATGTGTCTTATGGGGGCAAGTGTGTTTAAAACATCAAGAAATATGTTATTGAAATAATCGACTGCTACATCTAGTGGGAGGTATTTTAATGGGGACCAGTTACTGCTTAGTAGTATTTGTTTAAAGGTGTCTATGGAGAATTTTTTTGTATTACGTATTTGTTTATAAGTTTGTGGTATTGAGGGTAAGCTATGGTGTCTTAGAAAGAGGGTTAGTAGGTGGTCACTTAGGCTGTCAGGTAGCCAGTCTGAAAGGTGGATTAGAGAGGGTTTGTTAGTTAGGGTCCAGTTGAGAATGGAGTATTTGTTGCTGGTTTTGTCAGTTCTAGTGGGTGAATGAATCAATTGGGTGAAACCATGTAGGTTGATATGATTTGAGGGGTTATCTGATGAGCAGGTTTGCCAATCAGTATTGAAATAACCAACTAGTATAGTTTCTTGGCTAAATGTGGCTGAGGTCCATGAGCGAAAGTTTAATATTGTGGAGGGGTTGTTATTGGGTAGTATGTATACAGCTAGTAAGACAATATGTTTGCTGTTATTGATTTTAGATGTGATGTTAAGAGTTCTGTATTATCAATATCTGAGATGTTTACCTGCAGTTTTTTGAAATTAAGAGTGTCATTATATAGAATTGCTACTCCTCCACCTTGTTTGTTGTCCTGTCTTGTCTGAGGATATTGTTATTTAATTATGGTTATTTCTCTTTGAGGTAGGATACTCAATTCTCACTCTAAATCGAAGATAATATTGAGTGCAGAGAACAATGACAAAGTATAACAAATATTGACTGCACAGAACAATGACAAAGTATAACAAACAGTGATGAAATATTTAAAAATGTTACTGAAATCTTTATCTACATACAGTTGGACCAAAAGATTTGAAGTTGCCATTTCCTGATTTATTTACTATTTGTAGACACTCAAATACAGATCTTAATTTATTGATAGTGTTAAAGATCACCTTTATATAGTGGAAACAAAAACATTTCCTTGTGGGAAATTTTATCTCCAGAAACTATTTCTTTAGTCAAGTTAACTTACAACTGAACTATTCAAGCAACAACATGTTGCAGACTAAAATTAAAACTGTGGTTAAGTCTTTTTAGAGTTACCCCTAATCATCTGTTGAGATAACAGTAAACATAAATTGGTTATGTATTCGTTCTCAATGTATCACTGGATTTTGTTCTAAGTAGTCCAAATTTTGAAGTACTAAGTCTAAGATCAGTATATTTGTTGGGATCCTTGGATCATGAGATCATTACCTGGCTCATATAGTCCAACAAAATACATGTGGAGTCGATTAAGCAAGTTAAGACAGTTTATAAAGCAGATTATGAAGAGGTTAGGACTCAACTGTTAAACTGGAATTAGGGCATGGATTAGCATTGCTAACTGTAGAGGAAGCTTGCAAGTAGCTTTATGCCAAATTAAGTACTGTCTTTAAACACGTTCCTCTGGTGTCCAAATACTGGTCATAGAAACAGTTCAAATTATTTTGATGCGACACACATTTGGTCTGGCTTTCAAGAAGTAGAAATAGTTTGGGGCCCAATATAAGTAAAATCCTTCTGGAGTAACAGCAATAAGGAAAGTTAAGCAAATGTGTAATAATATCTAGTGAAATATATTAAGGACAATAAACGTTCTATTTATAGACATATAAGGAGGTATAATACTGGTAAAACAAATAATATTTTGTATAAGGAAAATTATAACCTCATCTAAGATACTTAACTAAATGCCAACAATACAGTTACCTTTTAATGAGCACAAGGAAATGCCCCTTAAGTAGGACTTAATGAGTGTTTAGGGCTCTAAACAAAATTAAGACTGAATGTGCTGTTGGCTCAGACCAGCTAATCACCCTTGGTGGAGTCCAGGTAGGCAGTCAAGATAGACTCTTGGTGAAATGGCGGTAGGGAGACACGATACTCCCTGGTGGAGTACTGTGCTCACCTTGAATGTATAATGATGAGACAATGGACGCAGCTCTCCCTCTGCAAATATGTGGACCAAATGGAATGTAGCAGTGACTTCAGAAAATGTGAAACCAAAGCCAAATGAACACCAAAAAACTGATAACAAAGGTACTGATGGTCAACGAAGACTGGAAAGTAAAAAGCTTTAGCATATAAAAAGCTTTATTCAGCACTTTCATCTCAGCAAGACTTCTTCAGAAAAACAGTACAATAACTAAGGGTGTTGCTTAAATATATTACGAACATCTAATAAAAATTAATTAACCAATGGAAACTTCATATCAATTAAGAAACCACAAAATTAAAAAAAATATATACTTTTTGCATATAAATCAAAACATTTCATTTACATGTTAACAACTAAGTAAAAAATATTAAAAAAACAACATAAATTAATAAATCAATTCATTCAAACTTTCCTGTTAATTTCCTATGTTTCAAGAAACATTTGATATTAATGATCTTGTTTAAGCCAAGTTTTTTGTCAGCTTCAAGCTTAACCTGCTATAGTGTTTCTCTCTGTTCTAAATATTTTTTATAATCCCCTCCTCTAGGGTCAGAATTAACCACTTCTAAAATAGAGAATAAAAACTGTTTATATTTATTGCACTCCTCAGTATGTTTGTAAAGGGCATTGTTAGCATCTTTAATCTTTATGCTGTAGTTATGTTCTCTCATATGTTCCATCAATGTGCGTGTAGTCATCCCTACATAGAATGCTACGCATCCACTACTTAACCCAATATATAGTACTCCCTTAGTTTTGCATGTTAAATAACTAGGCACCTTAAAAGTACATTTGATGTGGGGTAACAAAACATATGGATAGGCCCTTGGTGAAGTAGAGGTAGGGAGACACAATACTCCCTGGTGGAGTCCTGTGCTCACCTTGACTGTATACAGCTTAATGATGAGACAACAGACACATCTCTCTCTCTCTCTCTCTCTCTCTCTCTCTCTCTGCAAATACGTGGACCAAATGGAATGTAACAGTGACCCAGAACCTCATACTTACAGTATTTGAGGATACATAGTTATATTAACTCTGCAGGTCTACAAAACATATGTAGTCAGGACTTAGTAACTGCATCAGCTGCTCCACCATTTGTAGAGTTGTAAACAGTTGATGCACTCTATCACTAAGAGGCTAGCTTTTGCAGTGCTCCTCCTCAGTTAGCTTCTTTTTCCAGCACCCTGACATATGCTTCTCCAAGTAAGCTGAGGGGCATACATACAACTGGTGTGTGCTGTCCTCTCCTCCTTTTTTCAAAACGGAGAACATCACCTCATTTTTTTAGATTCATGTATAAGTACCAAGCTAAATGCCTTTATGGGCCATTTTAAGCCTAGCCAATTTCCCGCTAAGGTGATAATCCTACCCTGTAATTTGTGTCTGTCATATAAACACCTTAATGATTATGCCAATTCCTCCCACCAGAGGTAGTGTCCTACCTTCCATTCAACATTGAAAAGGCAAATTAACTATGATGGCCAACAGTATCCAGTTCCTTCAACACCTATATCCGGATTTCTTCCACTCACCCACCCTTATTACAGTGAAAGTGCTTAATCACCTTGGTGATATCATCTGAGGAAATGGACCCAATCTTACCAGTCGCTTCTAACAATATCTTCCCAAAGAAGAGCATATTCATGGGGTTCAGAAGTTGTTTGAAGTGTCCCTTCCACCTTCTAACAATGTCACATTTGAGAACAATATTTCTCATCTCTTTGCTGAGAGTAGCCCAGCTGATGCCCCACCCACTCATCCTGTGTAAATAGGTTGTTTGTCAGAACATCTTTAGGGCTATCTGAAAGTTAAATTGTGTAACCTTGCCACACTCCTCTGACTTGGCTTTTGTTTCATTCACTGCCTTTGCTGAGGTGTCCTTGGCCTGTCGGTACATACTGATAAAATCTGAAGAACCTCTTGAAAGTTTTCTTCCCATCTTGAGTTCAACAGGTGGAAGGAATACAGTCATGACAAACATCTATCACTTTTCAGCCGAAACTACTTTTCACCAAATCAAGGCCAAACACCATGCCTGATACACTAGTAATAGGTGACTCTATAGTCAGACACACTGATGTCCCGCTTACCAGGCTGAACAAGGAGAGGGTGACTGTGAGCTGCCTATCGGGAGCTAGGATCCGCCACATAACACACACACTCAGGTCACTCCAAAGCAAGTACAAATATGACTCCGTCATTGTCCATGCTGGCGTGAATGACCTGAGACGTACCTCCCTGGACTACATGAAAAGAGACATAGAGGAGCTCTCTGATTATGTAGCCCAGGCTGGTATGACCCTGACCTTGAGCAGCATCTTGCCCTCACCAAGAATGATGCCACAATACAAAGACAAGATGATCAGCTTTAATAATTGGCACAAGTACTGGTGTCATTCTAAGGGGATCCAATGTCTGTCTGCTTGGGATGACATGTTGGACAAGCCACGCTGCTTCGCAAGGGACGGCTTGCACCTGTCACACTGGGCTTCCGGATATTGGCTAAGGCTCTTGCCACCCCCATAGTGCCTTTTTTAGGCAAGGCTCAAAAGACAAACCCACCTCCTTAGAAAACAAAAATGGAAAAAAACTAAGGGTAATGCTGCTCAACGCCAGAAGTCTAAATCTCAAGATGCAGGCACTCGATGCACTCCTCATTATGGAGAACATCGACTTCTGTGCAGTAACTGAAACCTGGTTCAAGGCTCCTGAGAGCACCCCAGTGCTACCAGGCTATACCTCGTATCATGCTTTTCGGCCCCAAAACCCGGGCCGAACCACAAAGGGAGGGGGAGTGTCCATATTCATCAAGGACACCCACACCTCCAGGTTAGTAGCAACACATGAAGCATCGGAGACCATACAGGTGCAACTAACCATAGGCAAAACTGCTATACAACTGGTAGCATGTTACAGACCACCCTCCCAATCTCAGGAACCCCACTCAGCCTTCTTGAAGACATTGGGGGATATGAATGTATCACAAAATACCATCATACTGGGAGACTTCAACTACCCTAACATAGATTGGGTACATTATTCTAGCCCTAACACCCTAGCCCAAAGGTTCCTGGAATTCAGAAATTCAAATGCACTGGAACAACTAGTCACCTCTCCCACTAGGGGAGATAATATACTAGACCTGATCATCACAAACATGGGGACAAAATGCTCCACACCGGAGGTATACCCCTCACTTGTGAGATCTGACCACAAACTAATCACCCTGGATATACATATCCCACCTCCACCCCCAGCACAAAAGACCACAGTGAAAAACTTCTCAAAAGCAGACTTCACTCTTCTTAAGACTGAGATGGTATCCTTTAAGCCCACTGGGCCAGTGGATACCACATCCCACAATGCTGAATCCTTCACAAATGCTTTCTATGGACATCTCCAAGAATGCATGGATCATGCAATCCCAAATAAATCCAAGTCCCTCTCCACCAAAGGCAAGCATCCTGTCTGGTGGACCTCAGCCATAAACAAATTGTATAACAAAAGAAGGAAGCTACTGCACGACAGAGCAAAATCCCATAATGGGAAGACATCTCTGATCAACACTAGCAGAAAACTACGTTCTCTCATAAAAACATCCAAGGCCAATTTTGAGAGAAAAATCGCTAAGGACACTAAAGATAACCACAAAGCCTTCTTCAGCTATGTTAGAAACCTGGGAGGAAACCCTCAGATATGCTCAGAGTTAGTTCACAACAACAAAAAATACACTGAACCCACAGATATTGCCAACATTCTGGCTGGCAGGTTCAGTGCAAATTTATCCCCTCCCTCACCCCCAAAAGAAGAAATACTTATCCCAGCTGAATGTAATCTCCCTGTCATCTCAGATGTCCAGGTGAGAGCCGCCCTCAGCAAAGCTAAAAACACAGCATCAATGAGACCTGACGGTATCCCGGGTTGCGTGCTACGTGAACTCCAAGAGGAGCTAAACCCGCACATAAAAATGCTATTTAACCTTAGCCTTACTACAGGATATGTACCTGAACACTGGCGTACAGCAACAGTGGTCCCACTCCACAAAGGGGGTACCTCTACAGACCGTGGGAACAACCGCCCCATAGGCTTAACCAGCCTGGTCTGCAAAGCTATGGAAAGAATCATTATGGAACTCATAAACAGCGATATTGGGGACCTACAGACACTTGATCCCACCCAGTTCAGCTTTGTAAAGGGCAGATCCTGCCTTTTGAACCTGGTTGACTTTTTCAAAACAGTCACTAGAGCCATTGATGAGGGCAAAGCAGGCCATACAGCCTACCTGGACTTGGCTAAGGCCTTCGACACAATACCCCACTCAGGCATCATAGACAAGTTCATCAGCTTAAATGTTAATACATATTTCACATGATGGGTTGCAAACTGGTTGAACAACAGAATCCATAAAGTCAAAATTGCGGGAGCCATGTCAGACTCAAAGCCAGTCACATGTGGTATCCCACAGGGCTCTGTCCTAGGACCCCTCTTGTTTGGCATTTACTTCTCAGATGTGAAAGCAAACATGGGCGGGTTGTGGATGACAAAGTTCCCAGATGACTGCAAACTAGGCACCATAGTTGATACACCAGCTGACACACACATCCTACAGACAGGCCTCACTGAAATGGATAACTGGTGCCAGAATCATGGCCTAACACTGAATGGCATGAAATGTATAGTCATCCCCTTTGGGTAAAACAACGTACACACAACTCATCACATAGACATACATATAGATACAGACCAATAACACATATGGAGGGTTCACAGTATGTAGACTATTAAATTGTTGCTTGACATTACCTGTGTTTGTCACAGCTGATTGCGTTACCGTTTGTATAGGTTCCTGCTGCTGCTAGCCCAGCTTGATACTGTCACTGATGACAGCTTCAACTTAGTTTTTCTTAAGTGTAGTTTTTGTTTGTGTTTTTATTTTCTTTCTTTATTTCTTTCTCTCTCTTTCTCTCTCTCTCTGCCTCCAGACGGTGCAATGAAAGTATTGCATGCATGGACTGGGAGTACAGGATGCTTTTGTAGGTATCTGCATATGTCCATGTGATGGCCTCTGCACCAATTGTTAGCCAGCATTTGCTAATTGCATGCAGCCAGTTGTGTACTGATTGCAGTTCTCACTGTGATTTCAGGACAGTGCTATAAAAGGGTATGTGAGATAGGCGTTGCTCTTTCAGATTGTAAGGGCGGGGACCATGCTGGTATGCTGTGGACACTGCTCTGTGAGTGTAAAGGTTAGTATCTCTCTCATAATTCAGGCTGTATTGTAGATTAACATTTCTCCATTCATCTCTCCTGTTTCCTGTACTAAGTGCGTATGTAAACTGACACCTACAACTATGTGTATATATATATATATATATATATATATATATATATATATATATATATATACATACATATATTTATATATATATATATAATAACTGACATTATTACCTACTAGCTACCAACTAGCATGGCTGTTTCTGTTCACACACTACTATTATAGAAATCCACTAGATTTGACAGTAAATATACATGACATGCTTTGTGTACTACACATCCTATATTCCCTTTACATTCATTCCTACTATTACATGATATATTTATTGTAGCACAATGTTCTTATATAACAGTCATGGCTTAGTGATAAGTCATGCAGGCTACTGTTTCCAAGGTCCTGGGTTTGGGACTGACAGTGGGATTTTATTTTGCTTTTGAACAGACTACAGGACCTGTCATTCAAAGTGACTAAGGCACTTTTAAGCAGTTGTAACCGGGTTAGCGCTGGTTTGTGCAGAGCTCCCGCATGCGCACTGGCATTCAGCTCCGCGCACACCCGCTTACAACCGCTTCACAGTGCTTACTCGTGCGCACACCCGTGCTATTTTCTTTGAAAGAAATGAAAATGGGGAGACAGGAAAGTGGTGAAAAAGGGGTCACAAAGAGGGTAAGACAGTAGGGAAACAAGCTTGGGTTTTGCAGGAGGGATGTAGGTAAGGCCCATAGCTGCCCATTTCTTCATCAGCAACAGCTGTGCATTTGTTTGTAATTTGGTGTGACATTTGAAACCTTCCACCCCTGAGAGAGGTGTAAGGACAACAATAATACTTGTTGTACAGCCAATTGCAATTGACAGGTTCCATGTCCAGCAGACATGTGTGCGAAATGGGCAGCTATGTATGGGGCGTAATTTTTTTGTGGGTACAGAGTGCCCTTTTTTTTTTTCAGGTGAGAGTGGTATGTCAGGTAAAGGAAGTCGGTATAGCTGGGGAGGTAGGTTGGGTAGGTCAAAAGACAAGACAAACAAGACGCATACAGGGGGGGTGTATGACATGTGTGGGGGAGGTTACACAATTGACGGGGATGGATGTTTGGATATCCAGAGCCCATGAGCCCACAGATGGCAACAGTGGAACTGATATCCCCACCCATGGGCAGTTGCCACTGTACCTTCACTGCCCAGGATGGGGCTGTGCTGGGGGCTGTGTAGGCCGGGCAACAGGCATGCCCGTTAGTTGTGCCACCTGTGCCTCAAGCTGGCGTAGGGGCCCAAGAACAGATTCCTGGATCTCCCTACGCACCACAGTCCGAACGCTACGGAGGGTGAGTGGTGGTTCTCCTCTGGCCACACTTGCAGAGGGGGGACGAGCCCCATCCCCTTCAGCGCTTCCACCCGCAGGTGGCACAGGGCCACTGGAGGAGGGTGCGGACTGGGCACTACTGCCAGGTGCACTTGCCAGCTGAGGTGGGAGAGGTGGGTCCTCTGGAACCCGCCTTCCCTGTCATCCTATGTTTTGCATTTTGTCATGACAGTTTGGGTTAGTAACATACAATACCATTCACAATTAGTTGTAACAGCGTGCATTAGTATTCCCATTAATCAAACACCCAGATATTCACACCATTGAACAGCGAGCATAACACATGCATAATTTGAACAGCAATACACAGTCCAACAACATGCAGGGTTGACTGATGGCAACAGGCCATCAGGTTTGGATGTATGAACAGGGAAGATGCATCAACGTACATGCAAATATGTATGACCCAACAGGACAAATGTCCAGGGGTGTTAATTGTGATTGCACATACCAATTTCACGTGGAATGGATTATATGTGGTTATAGGGTAGGGTGAAGAAAATATAATTAACACCTTCAAATACCAATACATATGCTATACATTTCTAATAGCTGCAGATATATACATACTACAGTTCTACCTACAGTTTCCTATGTGATAACTACTTCAAGTTGGTGATAGGAATGTTACTGCTACATCAATATACATTTTCATTTTTATTCATACACGTTCATATCTGGCTTTGTTCAGCTACATCATCCTGCTACATTTGCTTTATGTAGCTATAGACAACTGTGGATGTTTGGTATTTCAGACAATCATACTATCTGCATATTGCAGACTGAGAGCAACATATCCAGATTTTGGGATACACATTCCAGCTGCAAGAACATTTTGAACACATTTCGCAGTTTGGTTCTGCTTGTCACATTCATTTAATTCTGTACTAACTGCAGTATACTTTATTCAGGAGTTATTACTACTTTATTGGTGGATTCATAACTCTTTCTCACACTCTCTCACTTATTTTATTTTTACAATTCAGGATGGTACTTACTTCTAGGCTTTATTGACATGTTTTACCTGTAGTTATTACAATCCTTTCCAACAGTCTCACTTCTGTCATGTTTCAGTATTTCAACAGGGATATATTTCACACATGTGATTTGCTCACCTTCTGCAGCTGTACTTTCCAGCCTGCTGCAGGTTGTGTACTATTATATTACAGGTGGGGCATCTTTATTTCAGACTTTATTTCAGACATTTTCATTTTTCTGTTTGGATTACAGACTGCAACACACTTTTGTAATCAAGCAATACTTGCAAACACTCTTACACTGTTACTTGCACATTTTATTACTTAGTGACTACACTGCACTCTTTTGCTAACTGTCATACTTTCATATTTATTTACAGTTACAGGGAGAGGATTACTAACCTGCCTTGTGGCGCAACCGCACCAGCCTATCGCCATAGGCTCTGCGGTTTGCAGAACGGACACCTGCAGCTGTAATATAAATAAAGTAATATTGGAATACACATCTCCATAATATCAGCTAGGTTAATTTCTTACATACATAATTAGATGTAACTTACTCAGTAGTGGAGCGTTGGGCATTTGCCGGGCCTCCTGAATCCAAAGGTTCAGTTGGTCCTGCTTATGTCTCTTCAGGTCCGCATGGTGGTGACGGACCTGCTCACCAGTCCTTGGAATCCCTGTGGCACTGGTGAGATCATGAGCCAACCGGTTCCACACCTCAGCCCTATATGCTCCCCACAGGACCTGGCACTGCATGAGTTGGGCCTCATGATTGTGGACAAGGAGCCAGACCATATATCTGGACTCCTCAATGCCCCACCTCTGTGCTCGGAAGCAACTACCCTCACCTACTTCTGACATTCTGGCTGCAAGTTAGTTCCACAATCGGTTATGCTGTGTATTCCTGCCTATGGGGCTTATATATGCCGTTTTTCCCGCACTTATCTGTGATTGGCCATTTTGGAATTGTATCAGCTTCACAAAACCTGCTTTGTCATACTCCTCTTTCTATTCATTCCTATATATTTGCTATTACTGCATTTCTACATACAGCTGTCATGGCTTAGTGGTTCAGTACCTTGACTATGGTGCATGGTATCCTGGGTTCGAACCTGGCCACTGCTGTTTATATTTTATGACTGTCTAGACAGGCTAGGGGGTGTGTCTGTGTATAGGCAGTTTTGTTACAGCTTGCTCAACGTTGCCCGTCGGTTAGCTTGTTGGCGCGGTGCGCAGCTCCGCGCAAATGGGTTACGCTGGTTTACGTGTCATTTGGCTGTCAGCATGCATATTACGCTCAACTCAGCCATGGGCACACAGTTTCAGTGTGTTAAACCACTGCTCACCTACGGGCACTCATTTTGCACTTGTTAAACCACTGCTCACCTTCGGGCACTCATTTTACACCTGTTAAACCACTGCTCACCTACGGGCAGATGCACTCACCTTGTTAAACTGTAGCTCAGCTATAGGCACATCTGGCATTTTTTATTATTTTGTTATCTCACATTTCTTCAAAATAAATGGCCTATTTCATTACATTTTACATAAATTATAATTTTATATGTGTACATATATGTCAGGGACTTGTTTCGTGCTTATTTCACTAAAAATAAAAATTTATGTTGTGGGGTCTCGAACCATGACTGCCTGCTCTTCAGCCGACATCGCTACTGCTACGCTATCGCTTTTTGGTTTACTTTGCATAGTTTGTTCTTATATGCTTTTCCACTTACTGCTAACTGTGGCTGAGCTACGGGCACGCCCGCGCAAATGAGCGCACTCACGGGCAAACATCTTTACAATTAAAAAAAAAATATAACATGTTCATTTATATAATTTTATGTTCATAGTCTGTGGGGGCATGTGTTGTGTTGTGTTTATTCACATTTCCATGTACTTTGTCGTGGGGGTTTACTTTAGGCACTTTTACTCTTCTGGGGGCATGTCCGCTTGCAGGGCTCGGCCTACGGACACGCCCGCTACTGTCTTCCATGGACCGTGTAAGCCTTAGTTGTGATTCAGCATGCCCTCATGCATATGCATGACATGCTGACGTCACACCGTTTAACTGCAGCCTCCGTGTAAGCCTTGTAACTCTTAAACGGAGTCTTCGTGAATCTTGCCCCATGTTTTTCTTTAGTAAATTAGATATTAGCAGAAATATAAATACCTGTATCTGTACATATATATTTGTCAGTTCACAATATTATGAACACGTCTATTTCCACGTCATACTACAGTTGTCACACCATGGCCAAAAAGTGCTGCTCATGAACACATGACTGAAAATACAAGAGATATATTAGGCAAAGTAGATAAACCAGAACTTACAAACACGCACAATTAGCTTGTGCCTATTTATTGTGCATCTTATAACACTTATTCAAAAAATTCCACCAAACTATAAATACTTGTCAGCATTTGTGCCTTTTATGATTTCCAAGACTCCAGAAAAATGAGAAAATGGGTGACTTCATGCGGTGATTCATTCACACAATATAAAAAAAACAATAATGTCATGGTGATTACGACGGTCAAGCAAAAGTTATGGCAATCAAGCATCCTGTAGGTCAGGAAGGAATCACATGACCTTCAGACCTAGGAACGTGTAAACTTATGAGCCAATACAAGACTAACAAAGATACATGCATCATCATATATATATATATATATATATATATCTGCATATTTAATTCTTAGGTCAGAGTACACTGCTGTTAACACACTTACTCATATGATGCAAGAATTGTCTAGGAATTTTAAAGATTTATTTTTAACTTTTTAAATGGTAAGTTGTAAACATGGTTCACTGCTAACTATATGTTCTTAAAACTTAATTATAATCTGAGTACAAGGCTAAAGCATACAAAACATATTTTTCTGTATGTAAAAACATAATACCACTTATGGTTCTGAATAAAATAGGAAATAACTGCAAGACAGTTGTAAAAATGTGTATTTGCTGCCCTCTAGTGAGATTTGTGAATATTGTATTTATTTGTAAAATGCATGTCATACAATTTGAAAGTCAGTCCAGATCATTTCAGAAGCTAGATGTCCTGAGACAAACATAATTTTCAGTTAGAGGTTCCAGTTTAAAGATATTAAAATTATATGGATTCCCGTAAAAATCTTCAAATAAAACATTTCATGCTGTACGCACAGAAGATGGGAGGTTTAGTGCTGCATTTATAAAAGACACTAGATTCGAAAAAGTTTTCACATGGTTTTTGGTTTGTAGAAAATAATTTTTGACCATCAGAGTCAGTCAGCATAACTGAAAGGAACAATGAATACAATTTAAATTTTAATATCATAAGTAGGACTGCAGGTAAGAGATGTAGAATTGGACACAAACATCCAGAATATAGTGCCTTCAATGAATGTAGTACCCCATTCCCAGAGACTGCATAAGTCTGAACAGCATGTGTTATTTTTTCAAAATAATTAATATATTAATTTAATTAATTAATTAATTAATCAGATATCTGAAATAACAAGCATAAGCACACCATGCAGCCAAAAATTGCCATTTAACAAAATATTCACTCATGAAGCATGACAAATATACTCAAGTTTGATATATTTCAAAGCATGAAATAATTATTTTAAATAAATAATTTAATTTTAAGTGGTACATAGTGGCATGTCTGATTTATGCCTGACTGTACTCACTGTGATGCACATTTTAAAACACTGGATTCAATTATTTTTATAAGCAGATTTACAATTCACATGTGTTTTCCTTCCACTCTTTTATTTTGTTTTATTACACGTGTGAATATTTCAGTAAGCTTATTTTCCTCCAAGCATTTTAAATGCAGTTGCCTAACTAGGCTATGAGCAAAGATGTTTGCATCTTGTCTAAAGCAATGGTGACATACATTTAGGCTTCTTGAAGACTTACAAAGTGCAGCCTTATGCAAACTAAGGGAAGTCCATTGCTACTGAAAGAAGGGATGTGGGCACTATTATAACAAGCAGTAGATAGGTGCTACAAGTACGTTTGTTTTGTTAAATGCTTCATTGCATCCAAATTGACTTGGAGGTCCTTGATCGCAGGGGGTAGACAGCAATAGCCTTTCCATCTTTTCAGTGTACCAGACACAAACGTATCCATATGGAGGTCTTGTTGAACCAACAAGCCTACAGATCAAAGTATGCCCAGTTGTGTGCACACATTTGCCACACAGCCCCCTAGATGCTCACTAGGCCTATTGTACAATTATTCCTGATGTCAAAATACACAATGCTATTTGTCTTCCAGGAATGCATGCTACTGTATTTCAGGAAATGTACTATATTTCCCATCAGACTCTGGAAAAGGAAACATCATGCATACCTTTTCTGAGAATACAGACCTCAAATTGTTACTGGTATTTTAGCTTCTGTCATTAGGTTACTCATTTGGGAACCACATACCCCAGGGGTTGAGGAAAATCCCCATAATGCATGTTTTAAAATGTCCCTCAAAACAAAAAGTATTTGAATTAGCCTTTGATTATAGATTTCATTTTATCCTTATTTTGTATACATAATTGCAATATGATTTTTACCATTTCATTTTATCCTGCCTCAGTTTGTCTTTGCTCTTACCAGTGATAGGTTTATTCACTAGTATGTGTTTCAGATTACAATTATTATTTTTCCCTTGACCAATTGCTCCTTTTTTCTGCATTGCTTTACAATTATGGCATTTTTACTACGTCTTGTAATGTAAATGCCTGTTATTATAAGTATTTTTATTATATGTAACTTTATTCCTATGGTTCATGGCAAACATGTACCAGGATAAATCGATCTTGAACTTATTTTACTTTTTTTCTTTTTTTATCTATTTGTTAATTGGGTAAGACCAGTGGACAAGGTGTCCATTTTTAGGGTGACCTTGGAACACTGTTTGGTTTTGTGATTTGCTCAGAGTCAGAAAGTCGGCAAATGAAGATAGAAATAATCCACCTCAATACCCTTATCTACCAGAACAGCTCATTAACAGCTCAGAGCCCTGTATGGGCACATTGACTATGCCCATGTATTTATCAATACACCAATGGATCCAGGGTAAGTCAAGGACCACAGGAAAAAGTGACACCAATCAGTCAGATGTCATGTCACCCTGTGACAGAGATGAACAGATACTTAAGACATGTGTCAGTCATTCTTGGACTATTAAACAGTGCACATATCTGGCACATGAGACTGCAATGTAAGTATTTTTTTTCTTGGACAGGATAACATATATATACACCACATGAGAGAGTGTAAACATGGCAAATAGGTGGTAGATGAGCTACATACATATGTAACAGCTACGTAAATATGCGTATCACAGACTGACCTACACTCACTGATATTTTTTTCCAGACAGTTGATGGTAGACACCCAACGCAAACCTCGTTAGTGATTTCAAGATGCCCTGCATAAGACTTACATGAAAAGGTATATATACAGGTACAGCCACAAATATAGCCTATCATAAAGCAATTTACCTTCTGTGATCACTCCGGTTGTGAATTTGTTCAGTTTTATTTTTTTGTGAATTTCTTCTCCTGCGCTGTGCTTGTGAACAGACTATTGTGCTTGCGTGTGTGTCAGTGAGTCTTGTGTAGTGGTAGTGTTATGGGAAGGTCTTTATTAAAGTAAGGTGTAGAATGAGGTTTGGGGGAAGGAGCAGCATTAGGGTTATGGTTTGCACCCATTACTAAGGTGGTGCAGGGGGGCAGAGATAGAATGCAAGAGACAGTTTTTTTTTGTGGGGGATTAATACTCTTTGAAATGAGCTCCCATTAACCCACCAATAGCAAATGCAGTACATATAGTAGAATATACAATGGCACAGGACAAGCTACCATGTATTTAAAGATGAAGCTCAATCACACCAATGATCCATTGATGATGAAAATATCACTGTGGGACCCATGCATACCTTTAGCATTGCCTATGACAACACATGAGTGTCCACTGTGTGCTATATATCACATAACAGAGCACAAATATCATCAAAGCAATTTGCAATGCGGTAATGATTTGTATGTCATCCACCAGACATGATTAGCTATTTATAGAGACATGTCATAATGGTCCTTTATATCCAAATGACTAAACAAATATCAGCCATAAAATAATCATCTAATCTATGCGCAGGCATATGTTGATAAACTATGCAAAATCTGATTAGCATGACGGCCTTGCATTTAAGATCTTTGCCTCACAATTCCAAATAGGAGGTTCAGTTATGACTCTTGCTCACTCCCTGCATGCTCACCTTGTGCTTATGCAGGTTCTTTTTCCAAGCACCTCAGTTTCTGCCTACTTCTAAAAATGATGCTGTAAACCATTTACATTTTTTTTTAAATACCCTGTCCTTATAACCTGCATCATGCCTGAAAAAAAGATCTGGCATCCAGTAAAGTTATCAGTGTAAAAAAGTTAATTAATTTTAAAAAAGTTCGACATTTATAAAGTCCAGGCAAATATTGTCAGAAGTATTTCTTGGAAGGCAACATAATGATTGACATTTCCAAACTGTGAAGTGTTCTGATAGTAGCACAATACACATTTTGCACTGCATTGTACCTTGTGTCTGAGACAGGGGAGGAGTATACCCATGCCATGGGACTACAGGGGAGGAGTATACCCATGCCATGGGACTACAGGGGAGGAGTATACCCATGCCATGGGACTGTAGAATTCCTGTTACAGTATCTAGCAGCCTTCTGTAACATCACTCATAACAGCAGGGATAAGTAATTCACATTGTTACAATACAGATGAGCCTACCTTGCTGTAAGTGTGCAGTGTGACTGGTACCTAAGGTAAGAAAAGAACAAGATGACCTTTAAGTGCCGCTACACTACTTCCTGCAACACATCTCTGCCTAACATATAATGCTATGTCAAACCCAGAGCTGTTGGACATGCTACACCTAAAGAAATCCCAATCCCTTTGAGCTACATGCTCTAGGGACCTAAACCTTGTCACCACAATAAACAGGACACACAGGAGGGATAGATTCCTGCCCCAGAGACTTCCTATACTCTGGAACAAGCTACCCATCTATGTCAAGCAAAGTTCTTCATTAGCACTCTTCAAGACAAAATCTTGATGAGTGGATGGTAAATAGGAAATACACCCCGGGGATCACTTCTGTGTCTCTGCTGGACAGTGGCACAGGAAAACAACTTTCTTGGGTGGTGTAAGCTATGGAACCTTGTTAGCTAGGCTTACGTAGGCCCTTGGGCTGATAGCCTAGTACCTACCTATGAACTTATGAACCTATGTACACAGTGTAATGCAGATCTTTAAAAATGTCTTCAACGCAAATAATTTAGAAACGTGCAATGCAGCTGCACGTGGAGCTCAAGGAATGGTTATCTTCAATAGTAGCTTCTGCAAGTTCAAAAAGTAATAGATCATAAGTTACAAACCTAGTACCCATCCCAATTATGCATTACCTTCATAAATGATACATACAGCAAGCAGTACTGATCATATTACTGCACAGGTACCCTGCCTTGCCCTCATTCTTATCAATGACACCACCGTTAATTTGTCATTGTAGATGTGAGGGTCTCTTCTTGTGAACACAGTCTCCATCACCACCAATAGTTACCTGATGATGCCTGATTTCCAAAGCATTTACTCAAGTAACATGCAAATGCTGCATCATCTCCTTCTTTGTCCCTTCAGCAGTGTTAACTACAGATGATAGTGTGTACTACAACTATAACTATTTTGATATATATTTGTTACATCACCTCAATATTTTTATAATATAAGAATAATGTACATCTTTACTTTTTAATTATTTCACAAATGTATTAATATTCTTCTTTGTACTAACATTGTTATTATTTTATAAATGTATTCTTTGTTCTTGTTTGTACTAATGTTGTGGTTAAATGTGGAGCTTTTCTCCCTGGGCCTCCTCTGAAAAAGGACTGTGTGCCCAGATGGACTTTCCCGGTTATCAAATGTAAAATAAAATAAAATAAATAAAAGTAAGGACTTGTTATTAAGCAATTAAATGCAAGCCTCCACCATGCAAGTCTGTTGAATAATACATTTCACCTACATAATAACTATGGTATGCATTCAGAATCCCAAACAAAAAGAACACCAATGACTGAAAGGTTGACCACAGATCATCAAATCACAGATCTCTAAATACATTTGCTACTGGCTTTTTAGAAGTAGTAAAAAAGCTGGTAGGTTGTTGCGCGAGACCATGGTAGAGTGGGAACTGGGGAGTTTTGCACTATCCCCACTGTACTGCGATCATGAAGTTGGCATATATAAGTAGCAGGGGGAGCAGGTGGCACAGCACCCGATACAGGGGTGCAGGGGGACAGCCATCACCCTGCATAGCATATGTCTATAGGTCATTCAGCATTCTAACTAACAATGGGCAAAACTGCAATTCAAATTGTAGCTTGCTACAGATCACCCACCATGTCCCAGGACCCCCATTCCACGTTTCTGGAAACACTGGGAAACATAAAGGTCCTACCAAGCACCCTAATATTGGGTGATTTCAATTACCCAAACATTAACTGGGAGAACTACTCAAGTACTAACTCCCTTGCCCAACATTTCCTAGAATTTATAAACTCAAACACCCTGGATCAACTGGTCAGCACTCCAACCAGAGGTGAAAACATATTGGACCTGGTCATCACCAACATGGGTGACCAGTGTTCCACTCCGGAGGTCAACTCCTTGCTGGTTAGATCTGACCATAAACAAATCACTCTGTATATCCACATTCCACCCCCACCCCCAGTCAAGGAAACCACCATGAAAAACTTTTCAAAAGCAAACTTCACGTTACTTAAGACCAAGGTGCAAAGTTTCAAAGCCCCCATGCTAAATGATAACGCTGTCCAAGCTGCAAAATCCTTTACTAATGCATTCTACGGCCACCTACAAGAATACATGGATCGTGCTATCCCAAGCAAAACCAAGGCTCACTCCTCCAAGAAAAGAAAACCAGTCTGGTGGACCCCTGCCATAAACAAGCTATACAATAGAAGGAGGAAACTAGTACAGAAAAAGAGTAAAATCCCAAGAAGGGAAGACATCCCTGATCAGTATCAGAAAGAAACTATGATCCCTCATAAAATCATCCAAGGCTAGCTTCGAAAGAAAAATTGCCAAGACTCCAAAGATAACCACAAGGCATTATTTAGCTATGTCAAGAATCTAAGTGGCAATGCCCAGATCTGCTCGGAATTATTGCAGAATGGCACAAAATACACTGAACTGACCAATATTGCCAACATCCTGGCAGACAGGTTCAGTGCAAACTTCACCCCCCCATCTCACCCCCAAAAGGGCCAATAACCATACCAGAAGAATGTAGATCCCCTGAAATCACAGACACACAGGTTAAAACAGCCCTCTCCAAAGCCAAAAACACAGCATCAATGGGACCGGATGGTGTCCCAGGCTGCATCCTGCATGAGCTCAAAGACGAACTAACCCCTCACCTAAACATACTGTTTAAACTCAGCCTCTCCACAGGCTACGTACCCATAGAGTGGCAAACAGCAATGGTTATTCCACTCCACAAAGGTGGAGCCACAACAGACCCTGGGAACTATCGCCCTATAAGCCTGACTAGCTTGGTCTGCAAGGCTATGGAGTGCATCATCAGGGAACTCATTAACAGAGACATTGAGAACCTCCAAACACTGGACCCTACCCAGTCTAGCTTTGGTAAGGGCAGATCATGCCTCCTAAACCTGGTGGACTTCTTTGAGACAGTTATCAAGGGTATAGATGAGGGAAAGGTGGAACACACAGCCTACCTAGACCTCGCAAAGGCCTTCGACACTATTCCCCATTCTGGTATTATAGACAAGCTCACCAGCCTGAACATAAACCCCTACATCACAAGATGGGTTGCCAACTGGCTCACAGACAGAACCCACATGGTGAGAGTTGTGGGAGCTAGGTCCGACTCTAAACTGGTTACAAGTGATGTTCCCCAGGGCTCAGTCCTAGGACCCCTCCTGTTCAGCATACACTTCTCAGAGGTACAGGCAAGCACAGGAGGACTATGGCTGACCAAGTTCGCAGATGACTGCAAACTAGGGGCTATAATTGACTCTGCGGCTGACACAGACATCCTCCAAAAGGGTCTCACTGAGACGGATACCTGGTGTCAAAATCATGGCCTCAAACTAAATGCCAAAAAGTGCATAGTCATCCCCTTTGGAAAAAACAAAGTACCCACAAACTACCACATAGGTCGTAGTCCCCTAAATATTGAAGAGGTAATAAGGGATCTGAGGACCTAAGTAGATAGTAATCTCTCCTTTGATAATCACATTGCCAAAGTGGTTAGAAAATCCTTCTATGTGGCCCACCTAATCACAAAAGGGTTCGCATCCAGATCAAAAGAGGTCATTGTGCCCCTCTACTCATCACTCATCAGACCCATCATAGAGTACAATGCCCCATTTGGGATGTACCTTACAAGACACCTGCAACAGCTGGAAAGACCACAGAAGTACCTCACCAAGAGGATCACTGGCCTCAAACAGATGCCCTATGCAGCTCGACTGAAGAAACTCCAGCTGTACTCGATTGCATACCGCCTACTCAGAGGTGATCTCTGCCTGACATACAAGGCCATGTCCAACCCAGAATTGATGGACATGTTCCACCTAAAGAAAACCATATCCCCTCAAGCCACACGATCTAGGGATATAAACCTCACCACAACAATAAATAGGAAGTGCTGGAGGGATAGATTCCTGTCCCAGTGACTTCCTATGCTTTGGAACAAGATTCCAATCTACATTAGGCAGAGCTCCTCACTAACACTTTTCATGAGAAACCTTGACAAGTGAATGGGAAACAGAGAGTTTACCCCAGGGATCACTTCAGTGGCTCTGCTGGACAGAGGCACAGGGAACTAATCTAAGGTGGTGGCGAAAGCCAACACATTCTGGCTAGGCTTATAAATGCCTTCGGGCAGATAGCCTAGTACCCACCTATGAATCTATGAACCTATGTGTTTCAACTTTCTGTGGTTGATCTTTATGTCATCAGTGTTTTTTTTTTTTTTATTCAGAATTCCGAATATATTCCAATAACTATATCTTATATTCAGACCCTGTTTGCCTTAATGTGTGCTCCTCCTTGGGAGGGTTTGCCAGAGGTTCAAATAGCATAGATGGAGCTATTTTTCTCCTTATTAGTAAAGCTGTTACACCTCTGGTACAGATACAAGTCACAGACATCGTGGGCCACAGTAAAATGCAATACTGTGCGTCATTATGGTATATGGACTGGAAACAACACAAGGAGAAGTGCATTATGAACAGAATTAGTTATGATTTTCCACATGTCCAGAATGTACATCTACAAATGCAGCAAGAAGTTGCAACAGGTTATTCCCTGCATAAAGTGCTACAGTGTTCAACTTTTACTTAAAAAAAAAGATTTTTTAAACTGTAACAGACTTTTTACTAGAATGCAGAAAGTAGTTGGTACAGTTTAGACTACACATGGAGTGCTACAGTGCTCGGGTTGGACCACTATTGAAATACCGGCTTTTATGCACTAAAGAGTCAGTGGGGTCAGCTGATCATGCCCTTTCCAATACTTTGCATGAGGGGCATTTGCCCCCATTGCCAAGCCCTAGGTGAAATGCTGTTTATTAAATTTTATTAGGAAGTATGGCTAGGCTTAGAAAGGCTCCTTAGAGATCTTATCTAAACAGCCCTGTGTTGCTTAGTAATTAACTGTATAGTTGCTTGGTAAGTGACAATTTATTTTGATTTATATTTTATTTTTTACCACTGTTTTTCACTGTTTGTAGGAAGAATGGGAAAGCTTGCAGACAAGAAGATTTACTTTGATTTATATATATTTTTTCTACCTCTAATTTTAACTGTTTGTAGTTAGAAAGGGATAGGTTTTAGAGAGATAAACTCTAACCATCCTAAGGGGTGTAGTCAGCTATAAATTCATAAAGACTGCCGAAAGGACAACCCAGAGCTTATTTGAAACAATCCTATGTAGGTTTCTAATTTATTGATCAATGTTAAAACGGGGTGCAACTACAAGCAACAATGAGCAGAAGATACTTTGCACATTTGCATGTAATGTAAAGAAATTCGAGCTTTTGTGTGACTTTCACAACTGGTACCATCAGCGCAATGACATTATTCTACTTAGTTTAATATTTAGTAATATATCATTTTTGCAATTTTTCTCAGAGGTGTTGATTTAAAATCTCTGAATTCTGTGGTAACTGATTTTGATTATCTTTTTC